>NC_052345.1:435497-482997 GCF_016432855.1 Salvelinus namaycush | reverse complement strand
TATTCATGCTAGGTCAGTGTTTTTTTTACAAGTGGTTTAATTGTTTTTTTTCAAGGTGTTTATTCAACTCTGTTATTTTTACTGTATTTCTTTAATTTGATTATGTTACGGTAATTCTTTCATTTGATCATTTTACTGTAAATGTGTTGCAGTTTTAAATGCACTTCAAATGCAATGTAAGTGTGCGGTTTTAATAGTTTTTCATTCAAATCAAATCAAATCAAACTTTATTTGCCACATATGCCGAATACAACAAGTGTAGACTTTACTGTGAAATGCATACTTACAAGCCCTTAACCAACAGTGCAGTTCAAGAAGAAGAAAATATTTAACAAGTAGGATAAAATAAAAAGTAATATTAAAAAGTAACACAACAAGAATAACAATAGCGAGGCTATATACAGGGGGCACCGGTACCGAGTCAGTGTGCAGGGGTACAGGCTAGTTGAGGTAATCTGTACATGTAGGTGAGGGCGAAGTGACTAATTGCACTGTCAATATAGTTCGATTTGATTTGACTTCCCCTAGGCCTCCCCTTCTTGGCGGTCCAGAACGCTCTGCTCTCCTGGCCGTTTGGTTCTCTCATGTGCCGTGTGGTCATGACTGTGGACGCCATCAACCAGTTCACCGCCATCTTCTGTCTCACGGTCATGTCCATCGACCGCTACCTCGCAGTGGTCCATCCCATACGGTCGTCGTGGTGGAGGCGACCGCACGTGGCCAAGGCGGTGAACGCGACAGTGTGGGCGGTGTCGTTTGTGGTGGTGCTGCCCGTGGTGGTGTTCGCGGACGTACTGGAGGATGATGGGAACTGTAGTATAGTGTGGCCTGAGCCAGCCGAGGTCTGGAAGGCGTCGTTCATCGTGTACACGTGCGCCGTCGGGTTCTTCGGACCGCTACTCGTCATCTGTCTCTGCTACCTGCTCATTGTGATCAAGGTCAGAATGTAGGACTACTTCCGCACTTAAGGGAAAAAATTGCTATTTTACACTACTTGGGAGGCATGTCTGTTATACTTAGACTGAACCAGTATGTCCTTTGGGAGGAAACATCCTTGTTGATTGGTAACATAGACCCAGGTGTTGCTACACCTCCGTTGTTACATGAAATAAATGTGTTCTGATGTCTTTGTCTCATATTACCAGTGATTTATTTATACTTCCCTTAAATCAGACATACATTGTGAGGAACATTTGTTTTGAGGGGCGGGACTGCTTTGCCCTCTTCCAGGGAACCCTTCCTTGTGCGGTTCTCTACTCCGGCCCTGACCTGTAACATCTGACCTGTAACAACTGACCTGTAATATCTGACCTGTAACATCTGACCTGTAACATCTGACCTGTAACATCTGACCTGTAACATCTGACCTGTAACATCTGACCTGTTACATCTGACCTGTTACATCTGACCTGTAACATCTGACCTGTAACATCTGACCTGTAACATCTGACCTGTAACATCTGACCTGTTACATCTGACCTGTAACATCTGACCTGTAACATCTGACCTGTAACAACTGACCTGTTACATCTGACCTGTAACATCTGACCTGTTACATCTGACCTGTAACAACTGACCTGTTACATCTGACCTGTAACATCTGACCTGATACATCTGACCTGTTACTTCTGACCTGTAACATCTGACCTGTAACATCTGACCTGTTACATCTGACCTGTAACAACTGACCTGTTACTTCTGACCTGTTACATCTGACCTGTTACATCTGACCTGTTACTTCTGACCTGTTACATCTGACCTGTTACATCTGACCTGTAATATCTGACCTGTTACTTCTGACCTGTTACATCTGACCTGTTACATCTGACCTGTAATATCTGACCTGTAACAACTGACCTGTAATATCTGACCTGTTACATCTGACCTGTTACATCTGACCTGTAACATCTGACCTGTAATATCTGACCTGTTACATCTGACCTGATACATCTGACCTGTAACATCTGACCTGTAACATCTGACCTGTTACATCTGACCTGTTACATCTGACCTGTAACATCTGACCTGTAACATCTGACCTGTTACATCTGACCTGTAACATCTGACCTGTAACATCTGACCTGTTACATCTGACCTGTAACATCTGACCTGTAACATCTGACCTGTTACATCTGACCTGTAACATCTGACCTGTAACATCTGACCTGATACATCTGACCTGTAACATCTGACCTGTAACATCTGACCTGATACATCTGACCTGTTACATCTGACCTGTAACATCTGACCTGTAACATCTGACCTGTAACATCTGACCTGTTACTTCTGACCTGTTACATCTGACCTGATACATCTGACCTGTAACATCTGACCTGTAACATCTGACCTGTAACATCTGACCTGTAACATCTGACCTGTTACATCTGACCTGTAACATCTGACCTGTAACATCTGACCTGTAACATCTGACCTGTAACATCTGACCTGTAACATCTGACCTGTTACATCTGACCTGTTACCTCTGACCTGTTACATCTGACCTGTTACCTCTGACCTGTTACATCTGACCTGTTACTTCTGACCTGTAACATCTGACCTGTTACATCTGACCTGTAACATCTGACCTGTAACATCTGACCTGTAACAACTGACCTGTTACATCTGACCTGTTACATCTGACCTGTTACATCTGACCTGTTACTTCTGACCTGTTACATCTGACCTGTTACATCTGACCTGTAATATCTGACCTGTTACTTCTGACCTGTAACATCTGACCTGTAACAACTGACCTGATACATCTGACCTGTAACATCTGACCTGTAACATCTGACCTGTAACAACTGACCTGTTACATCTGACCTGTAACATCTGACCTGTAACATCTGACCTGTTACTTCTGACCTGTTACATCTGACCTGATACATCTGACCTGTAACATCTGACCTGTAACATCTGACCTGTTACATCTGACCTGTTACATCTGACCTGTTACATCTGACCTGTAACATCTGACCTGTTACATCTGACCTGTAACATCTGACCTGTAACATCTGACCTGTAACAACTGACCTGTAATATCTGACCTGATACATCTGACCTGATACATCTGACCTGATACATCTGACCTGTAACATCTGACCTGTTACATCTGACTTGTAATATCTGACCTGTTACATCTGACCTGTAACAACTGACCTGTTACTTCTGACCTGTTACATCTGACCTGTTACATCTGACCTGTTACTTCTGACCTGTTACATCTGACCTGTTACATCTGACCTGTTACTTCTGACCTGTAACATCTGACCTGTTACATCTGACCTGATACATCTGACCTGATACATCTGACCTGTAACATCTGACCTGTAACATCTGACCTGTTACATCTGACCTGTAACATCTGACCTGTAACATCTGACCTGTTACTTCTGACCTGTTACATCTGACCTGATACATCTGACCTGTAACATCTGACCTGTAACAACTGACCTGTTACATCTGACCTGTTACATCTGACCTGTTACATCTGACCTGTAACATCTGACCTGTTACATCTGACCTGTAACATCTGACCTGTTACATCTGACCTGTTACATCTGACCTGTAACATCTGACCTGTTACATCTGACCTGTTACATCTGACCTGTAACATCTGACCTGTAACATCTGACCTGTTACATCTGACCTGTTACATCTGACCTGTTACATCTGACCTGTTACATCTGACCTGTTACATCTGACCTGTAACATCTGACCTGTAATATCTGACCTGTTACATCTGACCTGTTACATCTGACCTGTAATATCTGACCTGTTACATCTGACCTGTTACATCTGACCTGTTACATCTGACCTGTAACATCTGACCTGTAACATCTGACCTGTAACATCTGACCTGTAACATCTGACCTGTTACATCTGACCTGTAACATCTGACCTGTAACATCTGACCTGTAACATCTGACCTGTTACATCTGACCTGTAACATCTGACCTGTAACATCTGACCTGTTACATCTGAGGCTGCTGAGGGGAGGACACACTGGGAGTGGGTCTCTGTCAGTGGAGGCTGCTGAGGGGAGGACACGCTGGGAGTGGGTCTCTGTCAGTGGAGGCTGCTGAGGGGAGGACACGCTGGGAGTGGGTCTCTGTCAGTGGAGGCTGCTGAGGGGAGGACACACTGGGAGTGGGTCTCTGTCAGTGGAGGCTGCTGAGGGGAATACGGTTCATACTAATCCATGTGTTTGATACCATTCCAGTCATTATTATGAGCCGTCCTCCCCTCGGCAGCCTCCACTGTTTTCTGGGGAGGGAGTGGAGTGGCCTGGGAGTGGGTCTCTGGGGAGGGGGTGGAGCAGCCTGGGAGTGGGTCTCTGGGGAGGGGGTGGAGCGGCCTGGGAGTGGGTCTCTGGGGATGGGGTGGAGCGGCCTGGGAGTGGGTCTCTGGGGAGGGGGTGGAGCAGCCTGGGAGTGGGTCTCTGGGGAGGGGGGTGGAGTGTCCTACCCTAAAGTGGCCTACCCTACAGTGGCCTACCCTACAGTGGCCTACCCTAAAGTGGCCTACCCTACAGTGGCCTACCCTAAAGTGGTCTACCCTACAGTGGCCTACCCTACATTTTTTATATTGCTGAGTTAACCTTTATATTATATTTAATTGTAAAGTGTGTTGAGATGTTTTAACTGCCAATAAAGTTGAATTGTTTTGTTTTGATTCGAAGGTGCGCAACGCAGGGAAACGGGCCCGGTCCACCTCCTCCCGACGCAGGAAGTCCGAACGCAAGATCACCCGCATGGTGGTTGTCGTGGTAGCAGTGTTCGTGTTGTGCTGGCTCCCATTCTACGTCCTCAACATCGTTAACCTGCTAATCCTGTTACCGGGCGAATTCCGGGGGCTGTACTACTTTGTGGTGGTCCTATCGTACGCTAATAGCTGCGCTAACCCAATAATTTACGGATTCCTGTCCGATAATTTTAAGAGAGGGTTCCGGAAGGCTCTTTGTCGTTCTTCGAGGAGGGTGGAGAACCACGAGAGGGCGGCAGCCACCGAGCTGCAGCGCCCTGCAGAGCTCTGGAGGGGAATTGCGCATGAGCCGCGAGATGGCCTGGGGGTCACCAAGTCTCATGAAGGAGGGGAGGAAGAAGAGGAGGAGGATGAGGTAGAGGAGGACGGGATAGAGATGGAGAGAAGAGAAGACGCCACTCAGATGAGAGAGAACTGCAGGATTGCACAGAACGGGAACGGAGGAGGACAAGTTGAGAGCTCCAGGATCTTGTTCACACCGGGGGGAAAGGTGGAGACAGTACCCCTGGGGCAGAGGGCTAAAGCTGGGGAGGTGGCTGGGAAAGGCCCCGGCTTAGAATTGGGGCCTACTGTCGCTGTCTCCACTCTTGCCAATGGATCAAAGAGTGAAAGTAACAGGTCACCTCCAGAGGAGACAGTGGAGAAGAGCACCAAGCTAGAGATCAGCTACCTGTAACTCATAAATAAGCTTTTTCCCAATGTCCATACTAGTATACCACTGATACGGACAAGTCTTGCTGAGACTGAGGCTGTCCTAATATGGACACTGTACAGTGTATAGAATGAGGGTGAAGCTGCCTCTAGAGATGCTGATCTTAGGTCAGTTTTGCATTTTCCCCACTCATGGTTAAGGATTGGGGGAGGGGAAGCTGATCCTAGATCTGTACCTAGGGGTAACTTTACCCAGGAGCTAGATTGCATGTCCGGTACAGTGACTCATTCTAAGTAGTGAGCTACTGTGTCGATTGGAACAGAGACATATGGATTGAATGAATGTATTGCAGCGACATTAACCCAACACTTAGCAACCTTGTTAAGAGGTTTGGAGCTCTTGGGGTAACAATTAAGGTGTTGGCTTGACAGTCACTGGACCTGGGTTCAAACCCCAGTTGGGGCTACCCCCCGAGTTCGCAAATGTATCATTTAAATTGACACTTTTGAGTATCAACTGTGAACTTACAATGATACCAACTGCCTTGCCTCAAATTCCAAGCTTTTTGGCCAAAAATTGATGATCAGTTATTTTATTAGACTGAGAATTTGCAAATCTTTACAGAACACATTTCAGTATTACGCTGAGTGCGCAATGTAAATATGTACAGAAATGTTTAAGAATCATAATACAGTTTTGAATAGGCTATTCAGAGATGCACACAAGGAGAAAAACACAAACTATATTGTCAGTATTTAAATGATGTATCTATGTTACAGTTTCTTAATGCAGTATTTTTTCAACAGTATAAATTAAACGTTTATACTTTGGCCTTCAGACAAAGTATAAAAGTCTCATGATACCACTAAAATCGCAGGGAACGAACTGTTCCCTTTCATCCAAGAACAGCATCATTTAACAGTTCTTCTAAATGTCATAGAAGCTATTTCAATGAGAGTTCATACTGCCTCTGTCTGAGGCTTTACAATACAAGTGCAAATTAGTGTCCTTGGGTTGAAAGCGAAAGCAAACAGACATCTAGCTCCATTCTATTGCCATCTCACCGCGTCCCTGGTGGAACGTTTCATCTATCAGAATGAATGGAATCATTAAAGTGAATAACGTCACCTAAACGCACCTGCACGATTAACACTCATACATATTCATGATGACAGGAGTCGAGTCGATTAAATTATGGCGGATGGTATATCAAAGAGCTGTGCGCACTCTGATATCGACCTTCGGTTAATTTGATTGGCATCCAGCTGAATATCTTCTGAGCGACGTTGTGGTGGACATTGTTGTCGAATGCTATTTTGTTTGGGGGGAATGTTAGTGATTTTACCTTTCAGACAGATGCTGTTTATGTGAGTGAAGCAGCTGAAGCATTAGAAAGCGGTTGGCCCTGGGAACTAATGATAGATATTTGCAGAGCCATATTTGTAGATATTTAGATTGAGATAATATGTTTATGGGTAGTTGCATAGGAACAAAGCTGTTTTTCTACAGAGCAGAGCTATACAGTATTTCTTTGTATGTACTGTATGTAGGCAGTACATAGTGCCATATTCAATAAGAGAATTGATCAAATGTGGCCTCTAAGTTCACTTTGTATCTGAACATAATTGTTTTGTAGCTGTAGCCTGGATGTTTTGTCATGTTGTTTTCCAAGCCTCAATTCGTCGGGGCATGGACTCTACAAGGTGTCAAAGCGTTCCACAGGGATGCTGGCCCATGTTGACTCCAATGCTTCCCACAGTTGTTTCAAGTTGGCTGGATGTCCTTTGGGTGGTGGACCATTCTTGATACACACAGGAAACTGTTAAGCTTGAAAAACCCAGCAGTGTTGCAGTTCTTGACACACTGGAACCGGAGCACCTGACACCTACTACCATACCCCGTTCAAAGGCACTCCTGTCTTTTGTCTTGCCCATTCACCCTCTGAATGGCACACATACACAATCCATGTCTCAATTGTCTCAAGGCTTGAAAATCCTTCTTTAACTGTCTCCTCCCCTTCATCTACACTGACAAGTGACATCAATAAGGGATCATAGCTTTCACCCAGTGGAGGCTGCTGAGGGGAGGACGGCTCATAATAATGGCTGTAATGGAGCGAATAAAATGGTATCAAACACATGGAAACCATGTTTGATGTATTTGATACCATTCCACTCCAGCCGTTAGCATGAGTCCGTTCTCCCCAATTAAGATGCCACCAACCTCCTGTGCTTTCACCTGGATTATGGCATGGAAAGAGCAGGTGTTCCTAATGTTTTGTACACTCACTTTATGTCTACACGGCTAGAAGTTAACAAGTTAGAAGATTGGGAAAAGTGCTCGTCATACTTTAAATGAATGATCAAGTAATTAGTTGACAAGTTGAATCAGGTGTGCTAGCTCTGGAATAGATCAAATACATGGAACGTCTGGGATACTCCGAGGTTTGAGAACCACTGCATTAGAAGAGATGTATGGAGAGATGTTTGGAAAAGTCACACACCTTAAATGAATGATCAATACCTTTCTAACGATCTTATGTCTAAGCTTATGTCTCACCCGCTGTGGTGCTTTGGTAGCCTGATTACTAGTCTGTTTGTGCATTCATACCACTCCTTGTCATGCCAAACATGTTGACAACCACAAGGAGTTGACTGCACTAACAGATCTGGGACCAGGCCGGTGCTTTGGTCAGCCAGAGTGTGTGGATGGAACCCAGCTCCTGCTCTGATGAACATCTCAACTGTTTCTGATAGTGTGTACATGGTAGCCTTAGTGCCAGTCTGTTTGTTCCATCATGCCAACTCCTTGTCACTCATTGTCATGCCAAACATGTTAGGGTTGACAATAACAGCAATGGAGTTGGCAAGAGCACAAACTGATCTGGGACCAGGCTATGTAAATGGTATTTCTATGTTTAGATAGTGTCTGTGTACTGTGTATGCTGATGACTACAAAGCCTCAAATTGAATGTGAAGTTTGAAGAAAAAAATAAATGTCTTATAATGTAATTTCTGTATTTGTTCCAAGTCACTGGTATACCATTGGTCTCAGTTGACGTCCAACACTACAGTAGGGAAGAGATACGTTTATCAGAGCAATCAGATATTCTGATCACAGAGGGACAACCCTTCTGTCACTTTCCAACAATATTGATGAGTGTTAAGGGAACAGTTTGTCAGTGCTTTAAATTAACATCAGTATTGATTGTGGAGAAGCAATCAGATAATGTATGACGTGTCAAACTTAAGGTCCACGAGACGGATCCGGACAAATGGGGTGAAGACAGAATGCGGCCCGCTGGGGAAATGAGTTTGACACCCCTGATCTATGACAAGCCTGAGGCAGTAACGTAGGGAAATACAGTCAGGTCGAAAATCACTGGCACCCTTGATAAAGATGAGCAAAAATGTATAAATGAAATAATTCAAATACTGAGCTGTATTATATGCTCAGTTATTTTGTTATTTTATACTAATACAATTGCTCAGAGAAAGAAATTTTGAGAAGTAATATTTTTCTTGCAAAAAGATAGGGGATTAAAATGATTAGCGCCCCTGTTTTCAATATCTCACCTTACGGGGATAAAGCATCAGATCCAATCCATGTGCCAATAGCATTTACATTTGTTGGATGACATAAAAATAGAGCTCTTTGGTCACACACACCAGTGGTGGGTGTTGCTTTGAAAAAAAGACGCGTAAACTGAAAATAACCCCATAAGAGTGGTCCTTAAGAGCAGACATATGATACCAAGGATCTTTAAAGCCTCTGTATGGAGGAACGGTGTACGGTCCCTCCAACGTGTTCTCCAATCTCGTAATTTTTTTTACAAAAAGGCTCTGTGCTGTTATCCTCACAAGGTGTGGTTTTGAAAGGTATTGAAAACAATAATTTTGACTCCCATCTTTTTATTAGCTTAAAATATAATGTAAAAAAATAATTTATCAATAACGCTCAGTACTAGTATTTATTTATACAGCCTTTTTTTCTCATTTTTTATCAAGGGTGCCAATAATTTTGGACCTGACTGTAGATTGAATCTCCGCAGTAGAGTCTTCGATCACTGCATCCCTCTATTGGTCAAAGCCAGGACAACACTGAAACAGTAAAAATACGTTTTAGTCACATTTCTGCAGATTTTATTATTCCAAAAACATTTCTCGCAGCCTCCCTCTGTCCATCCACCTATCCCTTCCTCTCTCCATCCATCCATCATTCTGGTACAACGTCACCGAGCCACTTGAGGTAGGGTGGGTTGCCCTGCTCTATGGGTAGGCTGATGACCTCTGCTACTTCATACGGGTGATTGGACCTGTTAGCAAACAAACACAGCATCACACACAGATAGACAAATGCATGTATGTGCACACACACACACACACACAGTACACCCCTGCTATGAGTCACTGATAAATGTCAATGGTAATTCTGGGAAAGGACTGATTAAACACCCCACTGCCTGATTTGGTATGTAGACTACATATCATCCCTATAACTGAGGGAAATACTAGAACGCACGCATGTACACACACAATGCTTACCTAACATATTCTGCCAGAGACGCAACCTTAGAGCTTCTGGTCTTTATCATCTAGAAGCAGGAAGAAACTAGTTAGAACTTTGGCTACACCACGCTCAGATAAACCAAGCATATATAGTCGTCATTCAATGTACAATAAGAGTACTAGCCATTCCATTAGGCCTATATGTTTGGTCATGGACTTGCAGGGCAGCATATACAGACACTGTAGGTCCACGTCGAACCAGGAATAAAAAGAGGTGTGAATGCTCACCAGCAAAACTTCACTATCCTCCTGGATCTTCCCCTGCCATTCATATCTGACAAGAAACAGAGACATGTTGCCAATCACTAACCCTTCCATTCCCTTCATATGTGTGGTGGAGTGCCTGGATACAGCCCTTAGCCGTGATGCCGTGATTACAGCAGTAAAAATAAATGTTTTGTCACACCCATGGTGTACGATCTGATATAGCACGGCGGTCAGCCAATCAGCATTCAGGGCTTGAACCGCCCAGTTTCTAATCTCTGATCCGTCAAGGTCCACACTTACACAGATGTGATTTTGGGGACGATGTTGACACAAGCAGCCAGCTTCTTCTCAACGATGCCTCTGTCAGGTGGGGGGGAAGAGACAATGACAACAACCAATCAGACTGGATGGACTAACTGCATCCAGCACAATATGGTAAACAAATACATGATTCAGACTACAGGGCCGACGCAAACCATACCGGCTCTGATATTTTCTTTTGACATGGTCCTTTCCAGCACGGTTCAAGCAGCCCTGGTGGATGTGTAACCAGTTCTGCTCAGTTCAGCTCAACTTGGCCCTATAGTGTGAATCAACGTCGCATTCGGGAGAGTGCAACTGTAACCGATGTGAAATGGCTAGCTAGTTAGCGGTGGTGCGCGCTAATAGCGTTTCAATCAGTGACGTCACTCGCTCTGAGACCTTGAAGTAGTTGTTCCCCTTGCTCTGCAAGGGCCGTGGCTTTTGTGGAGCGATGGGTAACGATGCTTTGAGGGTGACTGTTGTCGATGTGTGCAGAGGGTCCCTGGTTCGAGCCCAGGAAGGGGCGAGGAGAGGGACGGAAGCTATACTATTACACAACTTTCTGAACATTGCCGATAGAAATGTCATACAGAGGTGACATCTGACATGATTCCCAATTAAACATAGCAGATTAGAATGTTTGTGTATGTCTGTGTCTATCCGTTACCTGGCCAGATCTTTGGCCACCTGTTCGTTGGGGCAGGTGACAAAGGCAGCGGAGTGTGTGCCCGACATGTAGGTCTCGGACGCCATGGAGAACGCTCTCAATCCCACAGTCCTCAGCAGCGTGAGCATCAACACACTAAGCAACGCAATCTAGGGGTCGCCATGGAAACAGCCGTTAGAATGTTGTCTGTAAGTTCTTCTCCTATGGTGGAAATATTTCATGAGAAATACAGTAAATAAAATCCCCCACTTGACTGTTTCTGCATATTACAATGGCTAGAACTAGGTTACATTTGGCTAAACTGTATGTTTCATTTGACAAGACAACAAGCATATACGAACTGGATTAGGACGGCTAAGCAACTTCTTGAATATGTCTCTTCTACTTGACTACTTGTGATTTGGGGAACATACTCACCCCAAAGAATGCCCTCAGAGGTCCACCAGCCTGCAATCCTTCTGTAGCAGGCAGTCCAAAGCGCATTGCCTAAGCAGCACTCTGCAGCAGGGGCAAGTGACATACATGCATTAGCAATCATACATGGCAGGCCGGGAGAGATGACGTCCAAAGAGTTCATAGCATGACAAGTAACAACACAAGTTCTGCCATGGGCAAACGTCCAAATAGTGAAAAGTACACTTCGGTTTATGGACTAGCACTAGCTAAAAACACAGCATTCAGTACGAAGCTAGCTAGCTAGGATAATTGGGTGACTACTGTGTGTTCTCAAATCGCTGTAACTTGACACGTGCAAATGCAGGCCAGGACTTTTGCAAAATGGTCCGAAACGAAAGAATCCTCCGATAGGAAATGTACAATAATGTCATGCAAAGGCTCTTCAATATCGGAAAAGCAAATACATTCATATGCTACATCATCTCAAACTGTTCGCAACAATTACCTTCAGACAGTCGCAGCTTCGATGCACTCACTGTGTGCTGTTGCCACTCTCTAACGCAAAGATAACGCTCTGCCGTAAAGCAGGATCTGTTTACCAATTGGTCGTAAATGCGAAAGCAGAGCTGGAAACACGAGAATTATGTCGATATGCTACGTTTTCAAATATTATGTGGAAAATGTATTATTAGTAGTAATGCTAGTGGCATAGACAGTTGTAGGGATTTTATTGACGTCGTTTCGCTTATAAATGTAAGAGAATATAAATGCTAAATTGGTTTATGGCTGCAATGTCATCTCTGGCCAGCAGATGGCGACCTTAATCCATGAAAGACACAACACCACCACGACAAGACCAGAAATGAATTCACTGTAACGTTTGTCAGTGTTGTATTTTATTGACTTTTATTGGTTAATCATCACATCAAGAAAAAATGTTTTAACGCCATATTTTTGTTTTGTTGCAGTTTATTGTAACACAGAGAAAGTTCACACATTCCTAACTACATCACACCCGGCCGTGATTGGGAGTCCCATAGGGCGGCGCATAATTGGCCAAGCGTCGTCCAGGTTTGGCCGGGGTAGGCCGTCATTGTAAATAAGAATTTGTTCTTCACTGACTTGCCAAGTTAAATAAAGGTTAAATTAAAACAAATAAAAAAATAGATATCCATAGTTGGGTAAAGAACAAAATTTGAGTATTTTCACTGAAATTATTTTTATTCCAAAATAAAAACGAATTCTCTGGACCCTGAATGGAAATAGGTCAAGGGAATGATAAAAATAGTTCCTCTCCTTGTATCTGAGCAAAATAACACAGCATACTGACTGAGTAGCCTAAGTTAGACTTTTTAGAAAGCACAGTAATGCCCTTAAATATAGTTATATTATTTTTGAACACCCCTATACCGATAGATTAAATATGATATAGATATAGATGGGTGGGTGGAGGGATGGGTGGGTCGGTGATAGATAGGCTACATCAGACAGAGGCATGACATTGATGAGTGTCACTTTGTATTATGAGATTGTCTGTGGTCAAACTACAGTAAGAGATTAGTTTCAATACACAGTATACTTAGAGGCATGTTTTGTCCAATGATACATCAAAAACATGAACAGCTAATAAGCATTCTTATGTACATTGAAACTTGGGATTTATTATTTTATAACTATAAAAAATATATCTGTGATGAAGAGATCTGTTTTGGTAGCAGCTGTGATGAACTATCTACACCACAATAGCTTTGCCTTCTTGCTACAGCCTAAGAACTATGCTTTGGTCCAACTAATGAATGTAACTCTGTTATAAGTCAGTTATGTGACTGAATGTTCCCCCCACCCACACACACTTATCCTGACTCCTCCTCCACTTCTCAATCCATCCCTCCAACCACTCCCCCCTCCTGTCCTCCCTCCATCCCTCTGGTCCTCCCCAAGCACTGGCTCCCCCCTCCACACCTCCTTCATCTATCACTCCTTCCCACTCCCTACCCTTCAATCCTCCCACGCCCCACCCCCCCACTACTCCCCCATCCTCCTTTCATCCCTACTTCCCTCCCTCAGTACTCCTGGTACCTCCCACCCCCCTCGCCGTTATTCCCCTGATAGGAGGACCCCTCCACAGGGTCTCCTTGTCCCAGGTCGTCCCCCCCGGCCGTGAAGGAGGTGTAGGGGTCCCCGGCTGCCCCAGCATCCAGGCTGGGGTCTATGTAGTCCTGGGAGAAGAGAGCAGAGTCGGCCCCCAACTGGTACCTCTGATAGCCGAAGAAGGACTGGGTCGCCTTGGGGAGGGAGGGATGAGGTGAAGAGAGTGGTGTGGGAGGGCATAGTTGGGGTTGGGGGGGTGAGGTGAAGAGAGTGGTTGGGGAGGGAGGGTAAGGTGAAGAGAGTGGTGTGGGAGGGCATCGTTGAGGTTGGGGGGTGAAGAGAGTGGTGTGGGAGGGCATAGTTGGGGTTGGGGGGTGAGGAGAGTGGTGTGGGAGGGCATCGTTGAGGTTGGGGGGTGAAGAGAGTGGTGTGGGAGGGCATAGTTGGGGTTGGGGGGTGAGGAGAGTGGTGTGGGAGGGCATAGTTGGGGTTGGGGGGTGAAGAGAGTGGTGTGGGAGGGCATTGTTGGGGTTGGGATGTGAAGAGAGTGGTGTGGGAGGGCATAGTTGGGGGGTGGGGTGAAGAAGGTGCGGTGGGAGGGTTGAGGAAGTTAGGGACGGGGTAGGTGGAGAGAGAGGTAGAGGTGTGTAGATTAGGTGGTGATGTGGAGGGAAATAGAAGGGAGGAGGGTGAAGAAGGTGGAGGAGGTTAAGGGGTAAGGTGGAGAGGAGTGGGTAGGTTGGGAAGGGAAGTTTTGAGGGGGTAGTTGAACGGTGGATGGGTATCGTAGGGGGTGGAGGTGGAGATTTGGAGTGGATGGGGTGTGGTTAGGTAGAGGTGTAAGAGATGATAAACAAATGCAGCATTTGTGGATTAGGTTTGAAAGGGAGAGTGAAATAAAGAAAGAAGGAAAAGTTAATTGAATTAGTTGTCTGGAAAGCTAGGTTAAATCTTTATTCAATTGCTTGATCGTGTCCCAAATGGCACCCCTTTCCCTTTATAGCTCTGTTCAAAAGTAGTGCACTATATAGGGAATAGGGTGCCCTTTTAGACACAGGCCTTGAGTCACTCAGGGTCAGTTAGTTATCAAAGCAGTTTTTTAGCTGTTTTTTGGTTTGGTGAAAACAAACAATCATTCACTCTTCAGATGAAAAAGACAAGAGCACAAGAAGATGTAAATGTAAATGTGATAAAAATGTATTTTCACTAAATGTGCATATTTATTGAATAGCTAAAGCATTTAAGGCTTTTGTTATAAAGACACCAAACTAATTTGCCAGCTTTTCACACTACCGTAGATGCCTGCCTACGCTGTGTGTGTGTATATGGGTGTCTGCGTGTGTGTGTGTGTGTCTGTGTGCGTGTGTATGATACAGAGATTTCACAGTCACAGCATCGTCTGACTAGAAGCAATAAGAGGTTAGCTGCAGAGGGATTGGAGATAGAGGTTTCCTACTAGAACAACACATATTAGTGGGATAGGGGGCTGGGGGTGAAAAGTTGTAATTGCAGACTGCAGTTTTAAAAGCAAAGGGAGCTAGAAAGTTATTAGAAGGACACGGATTATATTAGTGGGATGGGCGGCTGAGGGGTGAACAGCTTCTGGTATTCCTCTTGGAAGGACACACTCTTTAGCCTCTCCATGGAGCAGAGAGTCAGCCCACCCTAGAGGAGAGAGAGACACCAGGTAGGACATAGGGATCAAAGGTCATGGCAGAGGTGCTGGTTGGTCCCGATGGCTCAGTGGCTTGAGCTTGGTGCTGGCAACAACAGTTTTGTGGGATCCATTCCCACATGGACCATGTACTAAAAATATGTTCCAGTGTTGACAGTTTAATAAGTTGCTCTGGATGGAAGTGCCTGCTAAATGAGGAGGGTCATATACTTAGATGTCTGGGCCCATTGGTGGCTGTTCTTCTGAACATTTTCACTGAAGATACTGTAAAATGAAGATAGGGATGAAGTGGTAGTGAAAATAACGGAGTAAAGTGCACCATACCCAGGTGAATATGGAGAAGAAGGCGAAGGTGATAGCAGCGCGAGCGGCATCCCCTCCCTCCCTCAGGGGGTTGTCCTCCTGCTTCGCCGCCTGCCATTGGTTGGTCAGGAAACAGAACCCCACGAACCACATGAAGGACCAGAACGCTACACGGAGAATGAGATAGAGAGAGAGAGAGAGAGAGGAAAGAGGAGGGAGAGAGGGAGGAAAGGAAGGGAGAGGGGATGAAAGGAGGGAGAGAGAGAGAAGGGGAGGAGGATGGAAGGGAGAGAGAGAGAGGTAGAGGGACAGGGTGGGAGAGGAGGGGAGGGAAGGATGAAAGGAGGATGAGGGAGCAGCAAGGAAGGAAAGGAGGGAGAGAGGGAGAAAACAGAAGTTAGAAAGGTTACATTGAATCTTACATGTTAGCTCACTAGAACTAAAGGGACAGAAATGATAAAGAGATAGAGAGAGGGGGGGGGGGGGGGGGTGAGTGGAAGACAGAGCAATATGTATTGCTGATACATATTGCCTAATCACTGTGCTTGTTACATACAGGTCAGTTCAGGGCCCGAATGATGATGGTTAGCCAAGATCAATATAGTAAAGATCATATTACCACAGAGAGAGATGGAAAGATGGAGAAATAGAGAGAAAAAACAAGATGGAGAGAAAGGAGAGAGACAGATAGAGAAAGTAAAGGCAGAGAGAGAGAGAGGAGAGAGAAAGACAGAGCGATGGCGAGAGAGAGAGATAACATCTGCAAATCTGTGTACTCAACCAATAAACTTTGATTTGATTTGAAATAAAGAAGCAGGATCACTATACAACTCAAAACTCAGTGACCATGTCATACCCTCTTGTCACTCAGCAACCTGTTCCTATGGTAACAACATCCGCCTCAGAAGGCAGAACCCCTGTCGCACACAGTCTAATACGCTTGTAATGGATGTGTCTTTCTCTCCCATGACAGGAAGTGAGCAGCAACATTAGACAACCAGTAGTTGAAAACCACTGTAGATATACCATTTTGTTTTCCGTTTCCTGTTGTTGTTAAGCTCCTTCTCATTAAATGAGCAGGTGGGACACAGACATTACCCACCCTCTTCCACATCTCTCTTCTCCCTCTACACACATCTCTCCCTATCTCTCTTCTCCCTACACACATCTCTCCCCTCTCTCCCCATCTCTCTACACACATCTCTCCCCTCTCTCTTCTCTCTCTACACACATCTCCCCTCTCTCCCCATCCATCCTCTACACACATCTATCCCCTCTCTCCCCTCTTTCCATCCATCCTCTCGCTCATTTTCCCTTTACTCCCTCTCCATACATCTCCTTCCTCTCGCTCTCTCCCCCTCTCCACTCACCTGAAACCCCTACGTCTGCCAGTACAGCCTTCCTGCGGTCCTTGACGGAGCTGATCTGTGGGAAGTAGACATCCAGGGCCAGGAAGGCCAGACAGCAGAGAAAGGCCATAGTTCCCATGAACAGTCCATAGTTACACGCATTCTGGTTCCTGTCAAGCAATCAATCAATGGGGAAATGTGTAGGGCAACAACAAGTAATAACAGCCATAACAGATGAGATGCACATATGGATTACCAAAGAGATCAGATAGAGTCATAAAATAGGAGCAGTAACTACTACTGTGTGCGTGTGTGTGTGTGTGTGTGTGTGTGTGTGTGTGTGTGTGTGTGTGTGTGTGTGTGTGTGTGTGTGTGTGTGTGTGTGTGTGTGTCACCTGTTGAAGATACAGAACTCCTGGGCCTCGTCGGGTCGGTTCACGTAACCCTCGTTGGCTATAGAACCAAAGATCACAATGGAGAAAAACTGGAAAGAGAGAAGGATAGGAGGGAGGGAGGGAGGGAAGGAAGGTGGGAGGGAGAGATTAGGAAAGGGGAAGAGGGGAGAGGAGGGAAGGATCAGAAAGAAGTGTGTTGAGTGTCAGCCATACACACCAAGATAGTAGACTATACCTACACCTACTATACACACACACTACTATGCACACACTAGCCCTAGGACCATGCCTCAGGACTACCTGGCCTGATGGCTCCTTGCTGTCCCCAGTCCACCTGGCCGTGCTGCTGCTCCAGTTTCAACTGTTCTGCCTATGGAACCCTGACCTGTTCAACGGACGTGCTACCTGTCCCAGACCTGCTGTTTTCAACTCTCTAGAGACAGCAGGAGCAGTAGAGATACTCTGAATGATCGGCTATGAAAAGCCAACTGACATTTACTCCTGAGGTGCTGACCTGTTGCACCCTCGACAACCACTGTGATTATTATTATTTGACCCTGCTGGTCATCTATGAATATTTGAACATCTTGGCCATGTTCTGTTATAATCTCCACCCCTCATAGCCTGGTTCCTCTCTAGGTTTCTTCCTAGGTTCTGGCCTTTGTAGGGAGTTTTTCCTAGCCACCGTGCTTCTACACCTGCATTGCTTGCTGTTTGGGGTTTTAGGCTGGGTTTCTGTACAGCACTTTGTGACATCAGCTGATTTAAGAAGGGCTATATAAATACATTTTATTGATATCTCTACTGAAACACTGAGAGAATATACCTACAGTATAAACACTGACAGAATATACATACAGTACTTCCCTACAGTATAAACACTGACAGAATATACATACAGTACTTCCCTACAGTATAAACACTGACAGAATATACCTACAGTATAAACACTGGCAGAATATACCTACAGTCAGTGGTGTAAAGTACTAAAGTAAAAATACTTTAAAGTACTACTTAAGTTGTTTTGGGTATCTGTACTTCACTTTTTATATTTTTGACAACTTTTACTTCACTACATCCCTAAAGAAAATATTATACTTTTTACTCCATACATTTTCCCTGACCACCAAAAGAAAATGGTCAAATTCAAGCACTTATCAAGAGAACACGTGGCCATCCCTACTGCCTCTGGTCTGGTGGACTCACTAAACACAAATGCATCGTTTGTAAATAATGTCTGAGTGTTGGAGTGTGACCCTGGCTATCCGTACATTTTAAAAACAAGAAAATGGAGCTGTCTGCTTTGCTTAATGTAAGGAATTTTAAATGATTTCAACTTTTAATTTTGATACATAAACATATTTTAGCATTTACATTTACTTTTGATACTTAAGTATATTTACAACCAAATACTTTTAGACTTTTACTCAAGTAGGATTTTACTGGCTGACGTTCACTTTTACTTGAGTAACTCTAAGTAAGTATGACAATTGGGTACTTGTTCCACCACTGCCTACAGTACTACACTACAGTATAAACACTGGAAGAATATACCTACAGTAATTCACTACAGTATAAACATTGGCAGAATATACCTACTACAAGCTATTTCTACTAAGGGGCAAATCCTATATTTAACTTAGTTGTTTATTGATGTCAATGGAATTATGAATTGCCCTAAGATAAAGGCCCTATCTATCTAAACCACTAAGAGAAAAGGTCCTATCTAACAATACCACTGAGAGAAAAGGTCCTATCTATCTAAACCACTGAGAGAAAAGGTCATATCTATCTATCTATCTATCTATCTATCTATCTATCTATCTATCTATACCACTGAGAGAAAAGGTCCTATCTATCTAAACCACTGAGAGAAAAGGTCCTATCTATCTATCTAAACCACTGAGAGAAAAGGTCCTATCTATCTATCTATCTATCTATCTATCTATCTAAACCACTGAGAGAAAAGGTCCTATCTATCTATCTAAACCACTGAGAGAAAAGGTCCTATCTATCTATCTATCTATCTATCTATCTATCTATCTATCTATCTATCTAAACCACTGAGAGAAAAGGTCCTATCTATCTATCTATCTAAACCACTGAGAGAAAAGGTCCTATCTATCTATCTATCTATCTATCTATCTAAACCACTGAGAGAAAAGGTCCTATCTATCTATCTATCTATCTATCTATCTATCTAAACCACTGAGAGAAAAGGTCCTATCTATCTATCTATCTAAACCACTGAGAGAAAATGTCCTATCTATCTATCTATCTATCTAAACCACTGAGAGAAAAGGTCCTATCTATCTATCTATCTAAACCACTGAGAGAAAAGGTCCTATCTATCTATCTATCTATCTATCTATCTATCTATCTATCTATCTATCTATCTATCTATCTATCTAAACCACTGAGAGAAAAGGTCCTATCTATCTATCTATCTATCTATCTATCTATCTAAACCACTGAGAGAAAAGGTCCTATCTATCTATCTATCTAAACCACTGAGAGAAAATGTCCTATCTATCTATCTATCTAAACCACTGAGAGAAAAGGTCCTATCTATCTATCTATCTAAACCACTGAGAGAAAAGGTCCTATCTATCTATCTATCTATCTATCTATCTATCTATCTATCTATCTATCTATCTATCTATCTATCTATCTATCTATCTATCTATCTAAACCACTGAGAGAAAAGGTCCTATCTATCTATCTAAACCACTGTGAGAAAAGGTCCTATCTATCTATCTATCTATCTATCTAAACCACTGTGAGAAAAGGTCCTATCTATCTAAACCACTGAGAGAAAAGGTCCTATCTATCTATCTAAACCACTGTGAGAAAAGGTCCTATCTATCTATCTAAACCACTGTGAGAAAAGGTCCTATCTATCTATCTATCTATCTAAACCACTGTGAGAAAAGGTCCTATCTATCTAAACCACTGAGAGAAAAGGTCCTATCTATCTATCTAAACCACTGGGAGAAAAGGTCCTATCTATCTATCTAAACCACTGGGAGAAAAGGTCCTATCTATCTATCTAAACCACTGGGAGAAAAGGTCCTATCTATCTATCTATCTAAACCACTGGGAGAAAAGGTCCTATCTATCTATCTAAACCACTGAGAGAAAAGGTCCTATCTATCTATCTATCTAAACCACTGTGAGAAAAGGTCCTATCTATCTATCTATACCACTGTGAGAAAAGGTCCTATCTATCTATCTATCTATCTATCTATCTATCTATCTATCTATCTATCTATCTATCTATCTATCTATCTCACTGAGAGAAAAGGTCATATCTATCTATCTAAACCACTGAGAGAAAAGGTCCTATCTATATATCTATCTATCTATCTATCTCACTGAGAGAAAAGGTCCTATCTATCTATCTAAACCACTGAGAGAAAAGGTCCTATCTATCTGTCTGTCTGTCTGTCTGTCTGTCTGTCTGTCTGTCTGTCTGTCTGTCTGTCTGTCTGTCTGTCTGTCTGTCTGTCTGTCTGTCTGTCTGTCTGTCTGTCTGTCTGTCTGTCTGTCTGTCTGTCTGTCTGTCTGTCTGTCTGTCTGTCTATCTATCTATCCCACTGGGAGAAAAGGCCCTATCTATCTAAACCACTGAGAGAAAAGGTCCTATCTATCTAAACCACTGAGAGAAAAGGCCCTATCTATCTAAACCACTGAGAGAAAAGGCCCTATCTATCTAAACCACTGAGAGAAAAGGCCCTATCTATCTAAACCACTGAGAGAAAAGGTGTCAATCCCCCCCCCCCTTTCCTGTTCTGGCTGCCTTTATTTTCTTCTATCTTGAGCACTGGTCCGTTTTCATCTAATTGAAGTGATCTGTGAAGAAAGAGAGAGATAGAAAGAGGGATGGATAGAGGGATGGATAGAGGGATGGATAGAGGGAGGAATAGAGGGAGGAATAGAGGGAGGAATAGAGGCTACTGATCTCTCATCTCCCCTAGGTCCTCTTGAGAAATGAAGCACACACACACACACGCCTCATTCCAATCCGTGTCTATCATTCTAATGTCAAAATAGGCCAAACACATACACACATGAAAGGTGTTCATACATACTTTTTTGGTATTCATTTTGGTAGAATGGTTTCTGACGCCTTATTTGAATATTACACCTGCATTGGAGCTGAAAGGAAGCATATCGTTCCACATGAAGACTCAAATCAGAGTGTTTATGTGAGTGTGTGTGTGTGTGTGTGTGTGTGTGTGTGTGTGTGTGTGTGTGTGTGTGTGTGTGTGTGTGTGTGTGTGTGTGTATAGGGGAGTTCCCTTCATATTAATTGGACATTTTACTCTCTATATTAAAACCCCCTGGTGTTTCCCCCAGTAAATCCCTCACAATGCTTTGGGAACCAACGTCCCCCTTGGGACTTAGTGATCTTTCACACACACCACTGCATTTCAGATCAACAGACAAATTAAATGACATCCTATTCCCTATATAGTGCACTACTTTTGGTCATTGCCCTACGCTATTTAGGGAATAAGGTGCCATTTGGGACTCACACTTAGTAGCTGATTGGGTTAGAAAAGGTCTTGGGTCAGAATTGTATTTGGCATCACATGGAATGTTCTCTCTCTCTTCCTCCCTTTCTCTTGCCCTCTCTCTCCCCCTCCCTCCCTTCTCTCTCCCTCCCCTCTCTCTCTCTCTCCCCCTCCCTCCCTCCCCCCCCCCCCTCTCTCTCTAGAAGGTAAATGTGTTTTCTCCAAGGCCCTGTCCTGTATGTAGCCTTCTCATCTCAAGGCCCCAGGCCCAAATCAAAGCAGGCATTGTACAGGCCACCATGTGGGGTCCTGATCTTGTGACAATCCGATGGGCCATTTTGAAATTAGGCATTAGGTTTGCCAGAATAATTTATATTTGTGTGTGCATGTGAGCCTGTGTGCGAATGTGTCTGCATTAGCATGCCTGCCTGCGCGCGCGTGTATGTGTGTGAGAGACAGTGTGTGAGTGAGTGTACAGTACTCTGACCTCTAGTCATTAAGCCTAATGTGTTTAGCAGTATGGTGTCAGAATGTGGAGCACATTGGTACTGACAGGCCCCTGACCATAGAATCCTGATTCCTGCCCAGAGGTTCCAAGCCCCTTCTAGAGATTATATTTCTATGCTGTTGACCTCTGACACCAAATTCAACACTACTGAACATATAGGTACTATACTGCTAATGTACATGCGTAGTCCATATAACTTTACAGAAGGAGGAGAGAGAAAGAAAACAAGAGAGAACGAGAGAGAAAGAGAGAGCGAGCGAGATGTTAGATGAGAGCTGTCCCTTTCTCTCTCTCCCTCTCCCTCCCTCCCTCTACCTTTCTCACTCTACCTTTCTCACTCTACCTTTCTCCCCCTTCTCCCTCTCTCCCTCTCTCCCTCTCTTTCTCTCGCTCTGTCTGCTACCTATGTGTGATTCTGCAACTGTATTGCTACTTAGCCTGTATATACTGTAACTCAACACCAGCCAGAGAGATGGAGGGAGAGAGAGGTAGAGACATACAGAATAAGGAGAGAGAGAGAGAGAGCGCGATAGAGAGAATAAGGAGGAGAAAGAGAATAAAGGAAGAGGGATTCGAGAGAAAGAATAAGAAAGAGGGAAAACATGAAAACAACTGACATCTTTATATGCTTAGTCCTAATTGCTGCTGTTACCATAGGTACAGTAACCAAGGTGTTTCTCTGAGGTCACGCCTGGAGGCGGAGCTGCAGATGTCACACAGGAAATTATTATCATCCATGAAGCGAAAACAGGAAGTGACACAGTTGTACTAATGGTGAATGTGACAAATGTGTGTGCGTACACGTAAACACACACACACTTCCCTTCCCACAACATGCCATCTCTAATCAGAGTCTATTCATTGAGCTGCGACCTCAGCACTGTTATCCCATATAAATACAATCTACCACCTATTATACCATAATTGACTTGAATGTTAAGGTCCCTTCAATAGATTATATTTCTATGGTTATCCATCACATACACTACAGGGAGTGGATGAGTGTTGTTATTTCTGTTATGTAGCATTGGTAAGAAATAGATGAGTAGACTATATGGCATTGAGTCTCTCTCGGTCTGTCTGTCGATCTGTCTTTCTGCCCGTCTGTCTCTCCATCTGTCTGTCTCTCCATCTGTCTGTCTCTCCATCTGTCTGTCTCTCCATCTGTCTGTCTGTTCCTAAAGGGGTATTTCTTATCAGTGGAACAGATGGACTGAGCCTTTATCTTATTCTGTCATCGTTGTGGCCTATAGGTGACCTTTCAATGGTATGTACAACCCTCTAAAAACAAACCCACACACCCCCCTGTGAAGGCTGATACGCCAGACAGTTTATTGTTTGTACTATAGGCCCACTGGATCACTATAAATAATCAATGTGTAGACTATATGTGGACTAGTTGCAAGTTAATTTAGTAAGGAATAGAAAGGCATGAATCTTTATTTGTTTGTATTTGTTTTGGTAGTTTTTTTACCCCAATTGGTAGTTACAGTCTTGTCCCATCGCTGCAACTCCCGTATGGAACCGGGAGAGCCATGCGTCCTCCGAAACACGACCCTTCCAAGCCACACTGCTAACTTAACCCGGAAGCCAGCCGCACCAATGTGTCAGAGGAAACACCGTACAGCTGGCAACCAACGTCAGCTTGCAGGCACCTAGCGTGCCACAAGGAGTCGCTAGAGCACGATGGGACAAGGAAATCCCGGCCGGCCAAACCCTCCCCTAACCTAGAGGACGCTGGGCCAATTGTGCGCCGCCTCATGGGTCTCCCGGTCACGGACGGCTGTGACAAAGCCTGGGATCGATCCCGGGGCTGTAGTGATGTCTCAAGCACTGGGATGCAGTGCCTTAGACTGCTGAGCCACTCGGAAGGCCCAGGCATGTATTCTTTATGCATAGCCAAAATAGTTTAATTTCTCAAATTCTTATGAATAACGAAAAACTAATTGTAGTTGATTTACAGTTGTCACCCTATTTCCCAGGTCAAAAGTAGTGCACTGTATAGCGAATAGGGTGCCAATTGGGACGCACACTCGGATTTAACAGATCGAACAGCGGGCAAAGCACACACTACAACAAAACACGTGGGCACAGTGCGTATGGCTGCATTTCTCTAGGTTCAATAGCTACAACCGCTTCAAAATCGTAGGCCACATGCGTCGTGCGCCTTGTTGCTTGCATCCCCAAAACATTGAACATGTTTCAGGTTCCAACTAGACTACAACATATTTGGACAGTGTTGCTAACACGACAGGTCTGCTAGGCTTATAGTACACATGCACGCACTGGTGGGAAAGTGAGAATTGATAAACGGGGAAGCAGCCAGCGAGAGGCGCACATTTTGAGTCAACCATACATACATACATAACAAACGACCGTCGTTCGGGACCGCCGCTGTTATTAGCCAGAAATGAGCAGCACGTTAGCTACTGTAACGGTATAGGCGATATAACTGTAACGGTACTCACCCAAGAGAGGATCCGGAGGATGGTGTGTGGCTGCTGGAAGAACGTTATAGGGTTGAAAGCTCCTCCAGCCTTCCCAGCTCCATATGCCATGCCCTCCATTTTCGGACTCCGGACGGTGCGTGTGTTCTCTCCCTTCCCGTCTCTCAGGGAACAGAGTTATTTTAACGGATTTGGACACAATATTCCTCAAATCAATATATCCCGTATCGCCCAGTCTATTGACCCTATCTCTCTCACTATCTCTCTCAATCGCCAACTCCCTCTTCATTCTATTTGGTTCTCATTTCCCCGCTTCGTGTTTGTTGCTGTCTATCTGCCTGTGTTGTGTTGTGTTGTGATTTTCTCTCCCTCTCTCTCTCTCTCAATTCAATGGCTTTATTGGAATGGGAAACATATGTTAACATTGCCAAAGCGAGTGAAGTAGATAATAAACAAAAGTGAAATACACAATAAAATGAACAGTAAACATTACACTCACAGAAGTTCCAAAAGAATAAAGACATTACAAATGTCATTATGTATAAATAAACAAAAATATGGGTTGTATTTACAATGTGTTCGTTCTTCATTGGTTGCCCTTTTCTCGTGAACAACAGGTCACAAATCTTGCTACTCACTCACAGAAGTTCCAAAAGAATAAAGACATTTCAAATGTCATATTATGTGTAAATATACAGTGTTGTTACAATCTCTATATTCCCTAATGCCGTGGTGAAGAACAAGAGAGAGAGAGAAGGAATTTGTAGACATTTGTAGAAATGTGTCCGTGCGCGTAACCCCGTTCTACAACCGATCCTCACAGTGTTACGCGCCTCTGCTCAACACATCACTACGGCCCATTGGAGAGTCAACGTGCAGGTCGTTTGTCATAGCCGGAAAAGAGAGAGAGGAGAGAAAACTGAGTTGAGGGGGAAGACTTACATAGACTTTGGCAGTCTAATTTTCGCTTCTAATAACCTTAGGACACAACAGGGATGGCATTTAGGAGATATAATTTAGGCCTACTTACTATAGAACATTACGATAGAAATGATGGCCTGTCAAGCATTGCATGTTTTATAGATACGAATCTACCTGTGTGCATTCAAATTATGTTGATTAGCTATTCTAAAAGATGGGATGCGTTGCACTGAAAATATCACTGAGGCAGTACATAAAACAATTCTTAATGCCTTACTGGCTCTAACACGGGAGTAAAATTCAGTAGGCTAATTGCTAGAATAATGGTCTACAGTCAATGAACGCTTCCATCTAGCGGTAATTAAGGGAGCAGTCACGTTGGGCTCAGGTTGACGTCAACGCTCTTACGTTGACACAGCTGGCCAATGACAGCGCAGATATTGATACGCGCTTGTTGGTTGGATCGGTGATAGCGTTTCTGCTCAGGTTGCTAGGAAACGCGTCGTGTCCATATTGCCGAGGCGGAAGGAAGATTCTGTAGTGTAAAATAAAAAACACAAAGCACTTTTGAACATTTTGCTAATATATTTATTTGTTTGTACGCTGCCATGGTGAAATTAAGAGCAAGGTGCCTTCTTGTAGGTAAGATTTAGAAATGTATTCGTTGCTAAGAATTTGATTTGGGAATGACAACGTCTGTACTGTAAAGAAAGTAACAGTTAGCTGAGAGTTAGGCTAGCTTGCAAAACGTTGGATAGGACAGAGTAGCTAAGTTAGAAAAGGCCCTAGATAGCTAACAGTTTTACAAGCATTTGCAAGTTACCTAACTCTAGGATTACACGTTTGAGTAGGGTAAACATGGAAGAGACGTATGTATTCTATCAATTCGATTTCAATTCAAGGGGCTTTATTGTCATGGGAAACATGTTTACATTCCCAAAGCAAGGGAAATAGATAACAAACAAAAGTTAAATAAACAATAAAACATTTACAGTAAACATTACACTTATAAAAGTTCCACAAGAATAAAGAAATTTCAAATGTCATATTATGTCTATGTACAGTGTTGAAATTATGTAAAAATAGTTGAAGTACAAAAGGGAAAATAAATAAACATAAAAATAGGTTGTATTTACAATGGTGTTTGTTAATCTCTGTCTCTCTCTCTGTCTCTCTCTGTTTCTCTCTGTCGCGCCACCCTTCCCCTCTTCAGGAGATGCAGCAGTGGGGAAAAGTGCTCTCTCTCAGATGTTCCGTAGTGATGGAGCACACTTCCAGAAGAACTACAGTATGGTGAGAAAATAACTTTGAGACACACACACACAGAGACACTGGTCTCTCTCTAGCCTGGTCACCCAGATCTGTTTGTTTGTGCTCTTGCCAACTCAGATTCTTCACTTAAAATGTAAAAAAACCATTGATTTCAAAGTTTAACAAATCATACAACTCTGCCCACGGACTACTTATGCACTGAACATTTTACCAAAACACATTTAATGGAAGAACTGTGTTGATATTCCAAAAACTCTGTTAAATATCTGCTCAGAATTAAGATTCAACGATGTCTGCAGTAATCATGTCAGCTACGACATGACTCATTGACCGCACACACTGCATAACAACAACACACTGGTGTGAGTGTGTGTTGTTGTGACACACCGGTCTAAGTGAACAGAGACAAATCAAATCACATTTTATTTGTCACATGCACCGAATACAACTTTTGTAGACTTTACTGTGAAATGCTCTTTCCAATGATGCAGAGTAAAAAAAATATGAAATGCAAAATAATAATAATAGTAACACAAGGAGCAAAATCTACAACAATGGAGCTCTAGGGAGTATTAGTCCCAGATCAATGTGCAGAGGTACCAGGTATTTGAGGTAGATACAGTTGAAGTCGGAAGTTTATATACACCTTAGCCAAATACATTTAAACTTAGTTTTTCACAATTCCTAAAATTTAATCCTTGTAAAAATTCCCTGTCTTAGGTCAGTTAGGATCACCACTTTATTTAAAAAATGTGAAATGTCAGAATAATAGCAGAGAGAATGATTTATTTCAGCTTTTATTTCTTTCATCACATTCCCAGTGGGTCAGAAGTTTACATACACTCAATTAGTATTTGGTAGCATTGCCTTTACATTGTTTAACTTGGGTCAAACGTTTCAGGTAGCCTTCCACAAGCTTCCCACAGTAAGTTGGGTGAATTTTGGCACATTCCTCCTGACAGAGCTGGTGTAACTGAGTCAGGTTTGTAGGCCTCCTTGCTCGCACACACTTTTTCTGTTCTGCCCACACATTTTCTATGGGATTGAGATCAGGTCTTTGTGATGGCCACTCCAATACCTTGACTTTGTTGTCCTTAAGCCATTTTGCCACAACTTTGGAAGTATGCTTAGGGTCATTGTCCATTTGGAAGACCCATTTGCGACTAAGCTTTAACTTCCTGACTGATGTCTTGAGATGTTGCTTCAATATATCCACATCATTTTCCTACCTCATGATGCCATCTATTTTGTGATGTGCACCAGTCCCTCCTGCAGCAAAGCACCCCCACAACATGATGCTGCCACCCCAGTGCTTCACGGTTGGGATGGTGTTTTTCAGCTTGCAAGCCTCCCCCTTTTTCCTCCAAACATAACGATGGTCATTATGGCCAAACAGTTCTATTTTTGTTTCATCAGACCAGAGGACATTTCTCCAAAAAGTACAATCTTTGTCCCTATGTGCAGTTGCAAACCAGTGAGGAGTTCCTACACTGGACAAGTTGTTACAGCTGTTGATAAGTCATTGTAATAATCTGACAATGTTTTTCATGTCATTACATTAAGATATAAGGGTGGATCATAGCTATACAATTCACGAGTTGATTTAAAACCTATGTTTAACCCTTTCTCATGGTTGTTGTCTTGATGGATTTGTCCAAAATCGTGTGACATAAAACATTACGTTTCTGTCCTTGCATTTATGGGAGTCTTAAGTTGTCGTTATATCATGTATTAACCATTAATCAGTTAAATTAGACATTGAACTTGAACCCTGTAAGAGTCCTGGATCTAGCTGTCAAACTGTTTTTTGTACAGAGATCTCCGAAATGCACTGCAACTACATAACATTTTGTGTCTCCTTATGCTACAGGGTGAAAACAGTTTTCATGGGCTCACAAATCCCAAATAGAATGCTTCTAACTGAAATAATAATCATACCTTGATACTTCAAACCTAAATTGATGCTGTCATTAACACGGTTCTTCAATAATTATGTAAAGTACTTGTTGGATGCGCATTTGGTGTCGAGCTGTTTAATTACGCCGTGATCATTTCACACATCATCATCTGTTCCAGGAAGGAATATTCGGAATGACATTCAAGTGATGAACAGCTGCTGTGATAGCGCATGCCATGCTACAACAGCCCAAATGGTGAAAAAAAGGTGTTCCTGAGAAATGTCCAGAATGTTTTGGTGTCTCGTTCCTTACTCTGGTGAAGACCGTTGTGTCTGGATTCACATTGGATCTATTATCCCTAGCGAATCAATGTTGATCCTCTGTTGTAGTCTTGTAGTCTGCTTGATTTACAGCAGGGTCTCGTTAGATTTAACAGAGAAGGCATCAAGGTAATGAGTTCATGTTTTCGTGCCTCGAACTGGACCCTTACTGTGCCTAATTGTGTAGGATAGGCGATTGCGCAACACCCAACTCTATTCCTATGAATTATTCTGGATATAATGACAACAAATGACATAGCCTAGTGGGCTTATTCACAATATGTGCTCGTAATGACATAACATGACAAATACATTTCGGTTTCCATGTTACACCTGCAATTCTAAATAATACAAGGGGTTTGAAGTAGCCTAGTTGAACTTGGAGCTCAGAAATGAATAATATCTAATGCTGGCTTCAACTTGGCTTTCCAAACCAATCCTTCCATCACAAAAGGAACCTGGCTTTTGGGAGCATGGTCATTCTAAAAACAGAGATGGTGAGGTTAATGTTACCGCCATTCATGGCTTTATTATCTGTGCCTGCGTAGGCCACATAGTCTACAGAAACATCACCATGCATACATCATATTTATTTAGTCAGCACACATTATTCTCACACATTTTAGAATATAATAATAATTACAAAATCAATGCATTGGCAAGGCCTAAAAAACGTATTATTCTTAAAGTGGTAATGGCATACTTCTTTTGACACTTTTTGCATGCTTTTTTTGGGGTGGGCTGTGTGTGTGTGTGTGTGTGTGTGTGTGTGTGTGTGTGTGTGTGTGTGTGTGTGTGTGTGTGTGTGTGTGTGTGTGTGTGTGGGGGGAGGGGGGGGTTCTATATTAAGCCCTATATGTACATAAATCAAAATTATTGCATTTGAGTAATTTAGCAGACACTCTTATCCAGAGCGACTTACAGGAACAATTAGGTTTAAGTGCCTTGCTCAAGGGCACATCGGCAGATTTTTCATCTAGTCGGCTCGGGGATTCAAACCAGCAACCTTTCGGTTACTGGCCCAATGCTCTTATCCACTAGGCTACCTGCCGCACAATTGTTTAACACTGAAGTCCTTGAAAATTACAATGAAGTGCTTGAAAAAGTCCCTAAAAGTAGTTGAATTTGACTTTCCAATGTCTGTATGAACCCTGCTTAAAGGATGAATAGTCCTAGGCCTATGTTGTTGTAAGTGGACGTATGGGCCAATTTGCATATATTCCTCTAAGTACACATGTGGAACTGCATAAAAATTATTACAATTTTTGTTTCAAACCATTTTGAAATGTTGATCCCAATGTCACACATTGCATTCCATTATTTATAGAAATACTCATATACAGTATAGTAGTGTGCATAAAGTCAGTGCAGATAGTCTGGGTAACCATTAAATGAACTATTTTGTGGTCTGATGTCTATTTAGCAGTCTTATGGCATGGGGTTAGAAGCTGTAGCCGATTCTCAGGTACCATTTGCCGGACAGTGGCAGATTGAACAGTGTTGTGGCATGGGGTTAGAAGCTGTAGCCGATTCTCAGGTACCATTTGCCAGACAGTGGCAGATTGAACAGTGTTGTGGCATGGGGTTAGAAGCTGTAGCCGATTCTCAGGTACCATTTGCCGGACAGTGGCAGATTGAACAGTTTATGGCATGGGTGGTTGAAGTCTGACAATTTTCCGGGCCTTTCTCTGACACTGCCTGATATAGAGGTCCTGGATGGCAGGGAGCTTGGCCCCAGTGATGTACTGGGCTGTCCGCACCACCCTCTGTAGTGATTTGCATTCGAGGTCGCTGCATTTGCCATACCAAGCGGTAATGCAGCCAGTCAAGATGCTCTCAATGGTGCAGCTGTATAACTTTTTGAGGATCTGAGGGCTCATGCCAAATCTTTTCTGCCTCCTGAGGGGGAAGATGCACTGTCGTGGCCTCTTCACGACTGTGTGGAACATGATAATTCATTAGTGATGTGGACGCTAAGAAACGTGAATCTCTCAACCTGCTCCACTACAGCTCCGTCAGAGTGGAGAGATCACTTTGGGGAGCATTATTATGATACAACACACACACACACACACACACACACACACACACACACACACACACACACACACACACACACACACACACACACACACACACACACACACACACACACACACACACACACACACACACAGCATGTGAATGTTACCCCAACTCCAGACTCCAACTAACTGGGTTCAGTCTGTTGGACTAAAGGTTATAGACAGACAGGAAGCAGCATCCGGTCTGCAGCCATTCCATTCTCCTCACGTTCTCTTCCTCTCAAATGTCAGACGGCCTGTTAGGTTACCTACCGACCAATCTGTTCCGCTATTTATTCCGGACAGGCTCTCACACTCACTCACTCACTCACTCACTCACTCACTCACTCACTCACTCACTCACTCACTCACTCACTCACTCACTCACTCACTCACTCACTCACTCACTCACTCACTCACTCACTCACACACACACACACACACACACACACACACACACACACACACACACACACACACACACACACACACACACACACACACACACACACACACACACACACACACCCAACCAACATTTCTGTATTCTGTACAGGCTCTCATTGACATTCCACTGAGAGAGAGCCTTCCCAATTCCCATGATGCATCACATCAGCTCATTACCCCGTCTCCGTATTAGCTGGTTGGAATATCGCTGAGGAAGACTGTGTGAGCGTGCGTGCGCAGTTGGCTGCAGTCTTTTGTGTGTGTGTGTGGCAGTGGGCTGCAGTCTTGCACACAAATCAAATTGTATTGGTAACATGCACATATGTAGCAGATGTTATTGTGGGTGTAGAGAAATACTTATGTTCCTAGCTCCAACAGTGAAGTAATATCTGACAGTATAAAACAATACACACAATCTAAAGTAAAATAATGTAATTAAGAAATATAGAAATATTAGGATGAGCAATGCCAGAGTCCGGAATATAAATATAGATGTATATGATGGGATGTATAGACATGGACAGTATCTCAATAGAATATGTTGTATATATGTAGAATGTGTAGGATAGAATATGTCGTATATACAGTTGAAGTCGGAAGTTTACATACATCTTAGCCAAATACATTTAAACTCAGTTTCACAATTCCTGACATTTAATCAGAGTAAAAATTCCCTGTCTTAGGTCAGTTAGGATCACCACTTTTTTAAGAATGTGAAATGTCAGAATAATAGTTGAGAGAATGATTTATTTCAGTTTTTATTTCTTTCATCAAATTCCCAGTGGATCAGAAGTTTACATACACTCAATTAGTATTTGGTAGCATTGGCTTTAAATTGTTTAACTTGGGTAAAATGTTTCGGGTAGCCTTCCACAAGCTTCCCACAATATGTTGGGTGAATTTTGGCCCATTCCTCCTGACAGAGCTGGTGTAACTGAGTCAGGTTTGTAGGCCTCCTTGTTCGCACACGCATTTTCATTTCTGCCAACAAATTTTCTATGGGATTGAGGTCAGGGCTTTGTGATGGCCACTCCAATACCTTGACTTTGTTGTCCTTAAGCCATTTTGCCACAACTTTGGAAGCATGCTTGTCCATTTGGAAGACCCATTTGCGACTAAGCTTTAACTTCCTGACTGATGTCTTGAGATGTTGCTTCAATATATCAACATAATTTTCCTACCTCATGATGAGTATAGATACCGTAATATAAAGTTACTCAAGTAAAAGTGAAAGTCACCCAGTAAAATTCTACTTGAGTAAAAGTCAAAAAAGATTTGGTATAAATATACTTAAGTATCAAAAGTAAATGTAATTGCTAAAATATACTTAAGTATCAAAAGTAGAAGTAAAAGTATGAATGATTTAAAAATCCTTATAATAAGCAATGCAGACGGCACCATTTTCTTTTTTTTAAATGTACGGATAGTCAGGTGCTCCCTCCAACACTCAGACATTATTTACAGATAGCCAGGTGCACCCTCCAACACTCAGACATTATTTACAGATAGTCAGGTGCTCAGTCCAACACTCAGACATTATTTACAGATAGCCAGGTGCACCCTCCAACACTCAGACATTATTTACAGATAGCCAGGTGCACCCTCCAACACTCAGACATTATTTACAGATAGTCAGGTGCTCAGTCCAACACTCAGACATTATTTACAGATAGCCAGGTGCACCCTCCAACACTCAGACATTATTTACAGATAGCCAGGTGCACCCTCCAACACTCAGACATTATTTACAGATAGCCAGGTGCACCCTCCAACACTCAGACATTATTTACAGATAGCCAGGTGCACCCTCCAACACTCAGACATTATTTACAGATAGCCAGGTTCACCCTCCAACACTCAGACATTATTTACAGATAGCCAGGTGCACCCTCCAACACTCAGACATTATTTACAGATAGCCAGGTGCACCCTCCAACACTCAGACATTATTTACAGATAGCCAGGTGCACCCTCCAACACTCAGACATTATTTACAGATAGCCAGGTGCACCCTCCAACACTCAGACATTATTTACAGATAGCCAGGTTCACCCTCCAACACTCAGACATTATTTACAGATAGCCAGGTGCACCCTCCAACACTCAGACATTATTTACAGATAGCCAGGTGCTCCCTCCAACACTCAGACATTATTTACAGATAGCCAGGTGCACCCTCCAACACTCAGACATTATTTACAGATAGCCAGGGTCACACTCCAACACTCAGACATTATTTACAAAAGATTCATTTGTGTTTAGTGAGTCCGCCAGACCATAGGCAGTAGGGATTACCACGTGTTCTCTTGATAAGTGCGTGAATTTCACAATTATCCGGTCCTGCTAAGCATTCAAAATGTAACAATTACTTTTGGTTGTCAGGGAAAATGTATGGAGTTAAGTACAATATTTTCTATAGGAATGTAGTGAAGTAAAAGTTGTCAAAAATATAAATAGTAAAGTACATATACCCCAAAAAACGACTTAATTAGTACTTTAAAGTATTTTTACTTAAGTACTTTACACCACTGGTGTTTGGTCCAAATGGCACCCTATTCCCTATCTACCCCATAAGGCTTTGGTCAAAAATAGTGCACTATTTAGGGAATAGGGTGCAATTTGGAAAGGAACTTCAGTGATTATAATATATATAATATAGAACAATATATGCCATTTAGTAGACACTTTTATCCAAAGCGACTTACAGTCATGCGTGCATATATTTTACGTATGGGTGGTCCCGGGAATCGAACCCACTACCCTGCTGTTGCAAGTGCCATGCTAGTACCAACTGAGCTACAAAGGACCAAATGAAAATACCACCTTCCTTTCTTCTTCAAGGTTATCACAGATATAGAACTGGATAGGTATCATGTGTCAAAGTACACACACACACCAGGGCTGCACTATATGGGGGGAAAAAATTAATTAAGATTTTTCTTTTTACTAAGTATTACGATTAGGACTTGATGTGCAATACAGTGCCTTGCAAAAGTATTCATCCCCCTTGGCGTTTTTCCTATTTTGTTCCATTACAACCTGTAATTTGAATGGATTTTTCTTTGGATTCCATGTAATGGACATACACAAAATAGCCCAAATTGGTGAAGTGAAATGGAAAAAAATACTTGTTTCAAAAAAAAAAATAAGTTTAATGGAAAAGTGGTGCATGCATATGTATTCACCCCCTTTGCTATGAAGCCCTTAAATAAGATCTGGTGCAACCAATTACCTTCATAAGTCACATAATTAGTTAAATAAAGTCCACCTGTGTGCAATCTAAGTGTCACATGATCTGTCACATGATCTCAGTATATATACACCTGTTCTGAAAGGCCCCAGAGTCTACAACACCACTAAGCAAGGGGCACCTTCAAGCAAGCGGCACCATGAAGACCAAGTTGCTCTCCAAACAGGTCAGGGACAAAGTTGTGGAGAAGTACAGATCAGGGTTGGGTTATAAAAAAATATCTGAAACTTTGAACATCCCACGGAGCAGCATTAAATCCATTATTAAAAAATGGAAAGAAGATGGGACCACAACAAACCTGCCAAGAGAGGGCCGCCCACCAAAACTCACGGACCAGGCAAGGAGGGCATTAATCAGAGAGGCAACAAAGAGACCAAAGATAACCCTGAAGGAGCTGCAAAGCTCCACTGCGGAGATTGGAGTATCTGTCCATAGGACAGAGCTGGGCTTTACGGAAGAGTGGCCAGAAAAAAGCCATTGCTTAAAGAAAATAATAAGCAAACTTGTTTGGGGTTCGCCAAAAGGCATGTGGGAGACTCCCCAAACATATGGAAGAAGGTACTCTGGTCGGATGAGACTAAAATTGAGCTTTTTGGCCATCAAGGAAAACGCTATGTCTGGCGCAGACCCAACACCTCTCATCACCCCGAGAACACCATCTCCACAGTGAAGCATGGTGGAGGCAGCATCATGCTGTGGGGATGTTTTTCATCGTCAGGGACTGGGAAACTGGTCAGAATTGAAGGAATGATGGATGGTGCTATGTACAGAGAAATTCTTGAGAGAAACCTGTTTCAGTCTTCCAGAGATTTGAGACTGGGTCATAGATTCACCTTCCAGCAGGACAATGGCCCTAAGCATGCTTCTAAAGCAACACTCAAGTGGTTTAAGGGGAAACATTTAAATGTCTTGGAATGGCCTAGTCAAAGCCCAGACCTGAATCCAATTGAGAATATGTGGTATGACTTAAGGATTGCTGTACACCATTGGAACCCATCCAACTTGATGGAGCTGGAGCAGTTTTGCCTTGAAGAATGGGCAAAAATCCCAGTGGCTAGATGTGCCAAGCTTATACAGACATACCCCAAGAGACTTGCAGGTGTAATTGCTGCAAAAGGTGGCTCTACAATGTATTGACTTTGGGGGGGTGAATAGTTATGCACGCTCAAGTTGTTTTGTATTATTTGTTGTTTGTTTCACAATAAATAATATTTTGCATCTTCAAAGTGGCAGGCATGTTGTGAAAATCAAATGATATAAACCTCCAAAAAATCCATTTTAATTGCAGGTTGTAATGGCAACAAAATAGGAAAAATGCCAAGGGGGTGAATACTTTCGCAAGCCACTGTATAAATCAAAACACTTGGGTGGACTGTTGGGATCCTAGAAATAGAATGATTTATATTAAGAAGAAAAGTGGAAAGCAGCATCGTTCTTGTTTGGAACAATCTGTTGACTGGATTTGACCCAACAGAACAGAATGCAAATGTATAGTGGATCTAACAGCGAGGAGGAGGAGCGGTGCTGCTTGAGTGACAAGGGCGGGGCTTGTTGTGTGTAGGAAGCAAGCGGAGAAAAAAAAACGTAAACTATAAGATTAGGGCGGTGTGCAGCCTTAAAACACACCCTTCCTCCTCCTCCTGTGTCTAAGTAGGAAGGAAGCCTTTCTCCTATCTTATGCTGTTAGATCTCTGTTCTAGATCTTTCATTGGAAACACACAAACAGAGTTCAAAGTGTTTAAATCAAATCAACGTATTCTAGCCTCTAACATTTTGTTATGAAAGAGTCTGGTTTGTGACAGTTGGGTTTTGGTTGATGTGTGGTTGTGTTATGAAGTTTGGGTTTAGGTTGTTGTGTGGTTGTGTTATGAAGTTTGTGTTTAGGTTGTTGTGTGGTTGTGTTATGAAGTTTGTGTTTAGGTTGTTGTGTGGTTGTGTTGTGAAGTTTGTGTTTAGGTTGTTGTGTGGTTGTGTTATGAAGTTTGGGTTTAGGTTGTTGTGTGGTTGTGTTGTGAAGTTTGGGTTTAGGTTGTTGTGTGGTTGTGTTGTGAAGTTTGGGTTTAGGTTGTTGTGTGGTTGTGTTATGAAGTTTGTGTTTAGGTTGTTGTGTGGTTGTGTTATGAAGTTTGGGTTTAGGTTGTTGTGTGGTTGTGTTATGAAGTTTGGGTTTAGGTTGTTGTGTGGTTGTGTTATGAAGTTTGGGTTTAGGTTGTTGTGTGATTGTTTTGTGATGATTGGTTTTAGGTTGTTGTGTGGTTATTTTACGATGGTTGCGTTGTGGTTGTGTGATGATGGCTGGTTGTAGGTTGTTGCGTGATGATGGTTGGATTTAGGTTGTGTTGTGCCTGTTGTGTGATGGTTGGGCTTTGGTTGTTTTCTAGACGGCTGGAGTGGAACTGGTTGTGAAGTCAGTGAACATCCCAGAGACCAGCGACAGTGTGGTGAGTACACACTCCCTAGACGGACTCCCACACTCCCTCTATATTGGCTAGAAGCCAGGCTTTTTACAGAAGCCAACAATCTGGAGTTCTTTCATACTGAAAATAACTTTGTGATGATTGACAGTATTTCTCTCCCTCTCAGGAACTGTACATCTTTGACTCTGCCGGGAGGGAAACCTTTGTTGAAGCATGTGAGAAGTTGGTGAGGCCCACTACGTATCTAGTCTTCAAAGTTACAAAGGATTCACTACTTTCCCTCATCCCTCTCTCTTCACATCTCTCTTCCCTCTCTCATCCCTCTCTTCCTCTCTCTTTTGCTGAATGTTAAATGGATGCAATATTCAATGTTTCCACCCCCCTCTCTCACCCCCTCTCTCCCATCCCTCCCTCTATCCCTCTACAGTGGGGCCAGCCGTCTGTGTTGTGTCTGGTGTTTGACGTGAGCAGTGAGCTGTCATTCAGTAGCTGTGGCCGCTGGCTGGAGAGGGTCAGGGCCCACTGCCAGGGTCTGCACATCCCAGGTACCACACACCTCAGCTCTGACCCCCTGTATCTGGAGGTGCTTGATCTTGGTGCTCTTTGTGTGTGTGTGTGTGTGTGTGTGTGTGTGTGTGTGTGTGTGTGTGTGTGTGTGTGTGTGTGTGTGTGTGTGTGTGTGTGTGTGTGTGTGTGTGTGTGTGTGTGTGTGTGTGTGTGTGTGTGTGTGTGTGTGTTATCAACTTTGTGTGCGTGTGTTGTTGTGACGTTCAGGTGTGTTGGTGGGTAACAAGTCGGACCTGTCCTCGCGGAGGGAGGTGGAGACCTCGGTGGCCCAGGAGTGGGCCCAAAGCCAGGGGCTGCAGTACCACGAGACGTCCGCTGTGAGTGCACCCACACCTGGACACAACAGACAAGCTCATAGGCTTCTGGAGCCAAAGTGCCAACACCAAGTCCAAAAATAGTATACCCTCTAACAAAGCGATGATTAAAATGTTTCTCATTCTGTGTGTATGTGTGTGTGCATGGCATCTGTATTGCAGAAGGAGATGGAGAACTGTGAAGCTCCCTTTCTGAGTCTAGCCCAGCTGTTCCACGCTCTCTACCAAGACAGACTACAGACCATACAGAACCTGGCCTAACATTCTAGAACCTGGCCTAACATTCTAGAACCTGGCCTAACATTCTAGAACCTGGCCTAACATTCTAGAACCTGGCCTAACATTCTAGAACCTGGCCTGACAATCTTGAACCTGAACATTCTAGAACCTGGCCTGACAATCTTGAACCTGAACATTCTAGAACCTGGCCTAACATTCTAGAACCTGGCCTAACAATCTTGAACCTGAACATTCTAGAACATGGCCTAACATTCTAGAATCTGACCTGACAATCTTGAACCTGAACATTGTAGAATCTGGCCTACCATTGTAGAACCTGCAGAATCTGGCCTAACACATATAAATATCTATTACATTGTATATATTCTGTTTCTATGGCCTCTAGAAAGGATATATGGATTATATTTCTATGGATTCTAGGACCTAGAACCAATGTTCTAGAACTTGGACCAACACTCCCGAAGTGAAAAATACTGCCTCTGACAGTGACAAATCCACCTTACATTGGGGTGGAGATTAAGATGAAACTGTTATCTATTTACTACAATAATTAATGTTATGTATATTCTTCACCTTGTCTGAGTTATGCAGGAGAACATGATAACTTGTATTAAAGTTTGTGATTTCTGTAGAGTATTCTGATTGCTAGAGTTTTGCATATGAGGGACCTTTCCATCCCTCTCTCCCTCCATCACCCACTCTCTCTCTCCTTTACTCTCTCCTCTCCATCCCCCTTTCTGTCCATCAATCCCACTCTCTCTGTCTCTCTCCACCCCCCGCCCCTCCTCTCTCCATCTGTCTCTCTTTCTCCATTTGCAGCTGGAGACCTTCACATCATTTCCATCATTTCCAAACCCGTTTGTTGTTTATTCGTTAACAACCCTGTAATTACTGTTTTAATGACCCTCCTCTCATTGTAACGGGGTCAGACCCACTGCCTATTATAGCCTCTCATGTCTAACACACACACACACACACACACACACACACACACACACACACACACACACTATGCTACGAGGCCTCTATTGAACTAGGCTGTCCGTCCGCCTCAAAGCCACTCGTTCATGGTGATTGAATCTCATATTATGCCCCGCATTAAAATAGACTGCTGCCTTGGAATTCTGTTCCCATAACTACTGAGAGTATAATGACATGTTGAGGGTTGTTAGTTATGACACTGTTATGGTAACTGTTGTTTTAATACAGTATGTGGGTTTATGGTTTAGTCTTTAATGTTAAATATGTGGTTAATCTGTAGCTAGCTATGCAATCTTAAATATAATTACATTTAATAGATGCAATCTTAAATATATGATAAATATTGATTGGTTTTGTAGTGTAAAATAGAGAGCCATGATGAGTTGGGGGGAGGATTTAAGTAGTCGGTTCCACACATTGACAGACAGTTGTTGAAATTGGGGTCAAACCAATGTCCTTGCTTTGTAAATGTGTGTGTATATGTGTGTGAGAGAGAGAGATTGGATATTGGTTCTGGCATGGGGTAGAGTTTGGCTGCGTTGTGCCCAGTCTGGCTTGGTGTGTGTGTGTGTGTGTGTGTGTGTGTGTGTGTGTGTGTGTGTGTGTGTGTGTGTGTGTGTGTGTGTGTGTGTGTGTGTGTGTGTGTGTTGGCATGATGTGTGCGTAAACCAGGGTGCCTGACTGAGACAGACTGGCCTAGCAGGGTGGAGGGGGACCCCTCACCACAGAAGTCTGGCATGGAGAGACAGGGGGGAGCCATGAATACACACACACACACACACACACACAGGTTTAGTGGAAGGGCACCGTCTGGGACAAGGAGTTTCCTGACAAACACACACACAGTCTCCATCCATCTGTCATCAGCAGGACACAGCCAGGGAGGTGTGTGTACCACACTCACTAGGACGAAGGACACCTGTTACTGCTGTGTGAGTGACTCTATAACACACAGAATAAACATCAGAATCAATACAATAAGCACTTGACTAAAATACTGCAGCAAAAGCATCATCACTTTCCCCAGTGTCCTTCCCAAGCTCTTGTGTCAGCCCCTGAAGATGGAATCCGCAGTAGGGGGAACAGCGCCCCTGAAGATGGAATCCTCAGTAGGGGGAACAGCGCCCCTGAAGATGGAATCCTCAGTAGGGGGAACAGCGCCCCTGAAGATGGAATCCGCAGTAGGGGGAACAGCGCCCCTGAAGATGGAATCCGCAGTAGGGGGAACAGCGCCCCTGAAGATGGAATCCGCAGTAGGGGGAACAGCGCCCCTGAAGATGGAATCCGCAGTAGGGGGAACAGCGCCCCTGAAGATGGAATCCGCAGTAGGGGGAACAGCGCCCCTGAAGATGGAATCCTCAGTAGGGGGAACAGCGCCCCTGGAGATGGAATCCTCAGTAGGGGGAACAGCGCCCCTGAAGATGGAATCCTCAGTAGGGAGAACAGCGCCCCTGGAGATGGAATCCTCAGTAGGGGGAACAGCGCCCCTGGAGATGGAATCCTCAGTAGGGGGAACAGCGCCCCTGAAGATGGAATCCTCAGTAGGGGGAACAGCGCCCCTGAAGATGGAATCCGCAGTAGGGGGAACAGCGCCCCTGAAGATGGAATCCTCAGTAGGGGGAACAGCGCCCCTGAAGATGGAATCCGCAGTAGGGGGAACAGCGCCCCTGGAGATGGAATCCGCAGTAGGGGGAACAGCGCCCCTGGAGATGGAATCCTCAGTAGGGGGAACAGCGCCCCTGGAGATGGAATCCTCAGTAGGGGGAACAGCGCCCCTGGAGATGGAATCCTCAGCAGGGGGAACAGCGCCCCTGAAGATGGAATCCTCAGTAGGGGGAACAGCGCCCCTGAAGATGGAATCCGCAGTAGGGGGAACAGCGCCCCTGAAGATGGAATCCTCAGTAGGGGGAACAGCGCCCCTGAAGATGGAATCCTCAGTAGGGGGAACAGCGCCCCTGGAGATGGAATCCTCAGTAGGGGGAACAGCGCCCCTGGAGATGGAATCCTCAGTAGGGGGAACAGCGCCCCTGGAGATGGAATCCTCAGTAGGGGGAACAGCGCCCCTGAAGATGGAATCCTCAGTAGGGGGAACAGCGCCCCTGAAGATGGAATCCTCAGTAGGGGGAACAGCGCCCCTGGAGATGGAATCCTCAGTAGGGGGAACAGCACCCCTGGAGATGGAATCCTCAGTAGGGGGAACAGCACCCCTGAAGATGGAATCCTCAGTAGGGGGAACAGCGCCCCTGAAGATGGAATCCTCAGTAGGGGGAACAGCGCCCCTGAAGATGGAATCCTCAGTAGGGGGAACAGCGCCCCCTGGCCGCCACAGCACCCTTGTTATGGTTTTTGTTGTGAATTGAGGTGCATCACGCAGCATGTTACAACACATTCCAGCACATATTGTGGTCTATCGCACGTGCAATTATGTCAGCGGGGATGAACCCGTTTCCATTGTCTGAAGTAACCTCTTTGTTGTTGTAACACCCAAACAGACGTGGCAGCTTCAACATTAAGGATTCCAGCTTTAAAAGCGGCTTCAAATGACATTTTCATGAAAGTTTGCGTGTGTATTTGTGTGTGTGCGAGCGTAGCAGTGTGTGTGTGAAGCCTATTAGACTAACACCAGTGTGCTACGCTAACCTAGCTACGACACAGACTGCTATTTATTCTGCACCTGTCCTCCTCAGTGTGTATGTGCTTGCCCAGCCTCAAACCCACAGCACCCCTTTTGACCGGCCACAAGAGGGGGCAAGAGATAGAAGACATTCTGGGAGATGTAAAATATATTTGTAAAGTTTCTCGGAGGAGTGATCAGGTTCCACCTGTTCATATAATTGTATTCATTATGATCTAAAAAGCCAAACTGGTCCTACATCAGCACTCCTACTCTGAGACGCTTGATAAAATACTCACATAGGAGGGCTGATTTGAGATCAGTTTGGCCTTTATATGTCAGCTCAACCGGAAATTTAAATGGCACATTGCCATGTTTAAATCCACGATCGGACTGAATCCTTGAAGCCAAGGTGATGTTGTTCTGTGGGATAAGGGAGAGACATGGGCTGCGTCCCAAATGCCACTGAATTCCCAGCACACTACATTTGACCAGAGACTTATGGGGGAATGGCCCTAAATAGGGAATAGAGTGTCATTTGGTACTGCAGAAATGATAGGATACAGCAGCTTGCTTGGTCATGGTTGGACAGCAGTGGAGTGGATAGCCCTGGGCTAGATAACATGGCACAACAGGGAACTATGTCTGCCTGCCTGTTTGTATGCATGTCTGTCTTTCGGCCTTCCTGCCTGCCTGTCTTTCTGCCTGTCTAAAGTTCCTCCTTCTCTCACCTTTTACCTTCTCTCTTTGTTTCTCATCTCTTTAACGCCTTTCCTCCCTCTCTCCCTCTCCCCCCCCCCCTCAATTTCTCCCTTCCATTCCTCCCTCCCTCTCTCCCTCCCCCTTCCTTTCTCTCTCTCCCCATCCCTCTCTCATCCTCCTTCCCTCTATCTCTCTCGCCCCCCTCCCTTCCCTCTCTCCCCCTCCTTCCTTCTCTCTGTAGGTGGAGGTACGGACTGTTCTATCGCCCCAAACTCTTTGTGACCCACGAAGCTCATTAAGAGGAGCAGGTGAGAGAGGACGGAGCATCTGTTCTAACAGGCAGCACAGTATACTGGTAACACACAATCAGTCACCGCACCTCAACCCACCCAACCAGTACATGCAGCTATCGCCATGTACACAAATCAATCACAAGACCTCTACACAGTCTACTCACCCAAACATTACAGCATTTGGTGTTGGTTTCTTGGCATATAATTCATGCTTGGAGTTATGAGTTGAGTTATGTGTTATGAGTGACGACTCATTACCTTCATCAATGAGGTCACAGAAAAGAACAAGATGTACACGAGGACAGTGGTATAATGTGATGAAAGGATTCCACCTCCGAGCCAGAGGAGGGCAGTGTGTGGCTGGCCCATTCTGACTAATATGACGGACCCTCCACTCTCTCTCTCTGTCGATCTCTGTGTCCCTTCTCTCCTTCTCTGTCGATATCCCTGTCCCCTCCACCTCGCTCTCTCCCTCCCTCTCTCTTTCTCACTTTCTCTGCCCCTTCACTCTCTTGCTCTCTCTCTCTCCTCTTCAGTGATCACACAGCAGCACTGGAGAGAGACATGCCAGACCCTTTGATCACACCACACCAGGGGAGAGAGAGTGGGGGGTAGAGTGTGTCACATACACTAGTGTTCTCCATTCTACTAGAACTCTGACATAATTATCACCACCGATGGAATGGCACAGACAGGAGCAAAGGATGGGATGGATGGATGATGGATGGGATGGATGGATGATGGATGGGATGGATGGCTGCATAGAGGAGAAAAGGAGGACAAGAACCACTTGCAAAGAGGATCTGTTGTTAAAGATATCAACACCCAGAACCAAATCAGCTACACACACACACACACACACACAAACACCAAATCAGCTACTCGGTTTCAAGCCAGTCACAGGACTCATAGAGAGGACGAGGACGAGGAAGAGGATGAGATGAATTAACATCATCCACAGTGAAAAGAGACAACAGTCAGGACACTAGTTAGAGATCAATATGAACATAGCAGTGACCTACAAGCACACATACTGTACAGCAGACAACACACCATACGTTTTTATTGCATTGATGAAGTGACTGAGCTGTATATGTGTATTCATAGCCGCGGGAAGTAGCTTGGGGGTGGTGGTCTGGGGGTGCTGCGATCTAGACATTTTTGGGGGCCCGCACTACAGATGGCTATATTGGTCCACTAACACAGGACTTGTCAAGGCCCAGTTCACTACTTTTGTGTATTTAATTATATATATATATGTATATATATTCTGTTTTTTCAGGGGGTGCTACAGCACCCTCAGTGCCCTTACTTCCCGCGGCTATGTGTGCGTTTTAAAATGATGAAATAAAATTAATTAAGTAATCAATCAATCAATAAAGACTTTTGGTTTAGACAAGACAACAACAGAGATTCCAATTGTATCAATCAATCAACCAATCAACAAGCGGTCATATAGTTCCCTAAGGGGTTCCAATTTTATTCATCATTGGGACTTGATGCATCCAAGATAAGGATCGTTTGATTCATTTTGGCACCTTGAAAAGACGTTAAGCTTTTTTATTTTCATTGAAACAACACAACGCAAAGAAAGAAAGAAACACCATAAGGCTGTGTGAGATTTCAAAATGAAGATGACAGAAGTATTCGTTCCAAAGAAATCAGAGTTTTTTTTTTTCTTATTTAAAAAAAAAAAAGGCTTTACGTTCGTCAAAGTTTGTTTCTTTGATTAGTTACGCCCCTTGAAAGCATTGTTAAATGAAGCCCCGCCCCTTCTACCTGCCTGTCGTCGAAAAAAGAGAAATACACACATTACAGTAACATTTGAACTGCCAACTTGGTTTTCACAACAACCCCCACTGTACCGCCTGTACTGTGTCATTGCTCAACATGTAGGTTGGATGATTTGATTAGCATGCATGTAGAGTTCTTAACATGGGAGTCACTCAGTCTTAGCTTCGTTTAGTTGATCTTCTTCTCTCACGGTTTCCTCTTGATTTTTTTATAGCAGTGTCTTTCGCTAAGTGTCTGTTTGTCTCAGAGTAAGTAGTTGACTGTCCGATTACCCAGAACTCATGTGGCTCATCATGTGACTCCCCTCTGGACTCTACCTCTTTTTTTTTGTAGCTCGTCCGTCCGAAGAGGAAGTGATGTCGACGTTTGACATTTCACCTATCACCCCCTATTGACCTTTGGCCCCAAACAAATATGGCCTCGGTCCAGGGACCTGAGTCAGCAGAAAGGTAACAGAAGGAATCACTTAAAAACAATAGAATCTATCTATATATTATTAACTAAACTGCTTGTTGGCTAGTTGCCATGGTTCCCTGTAAGCTATGTTTACGTCACTTCCTGTTGTTGTTGTTGTTTTTCAGTCCCAACGAATCAACGCATTCCTCCTCCTCCGCTGTAGTTTCCATGACGACTTGATTTCGTTTCACCTTGTTTGTCGTTATGTCATTATTGTTATTTTCACTTTTTGCGTCAGGGAAGTCTCTCCGTGATTTAGTAACATATATATTCATATATTCATATATAATTGATACATATATTAACTTAGACCATTTCTTTTTTTGCGGTCTGGATTCCCTCCCTGCGTTAAAGTCCCAACCCACAATGGTTCACAGTATTAATGTGAAAAATGTGAAAAAGAATGAAATCAAACAGAGCAACTAAAGAGAAGAGTGTAGGGGTGTAGGGAAGGAGGGGGAGAAGTGTGTATGGGTGTATGGGAGGAGGGGGAGAAGAGTGTAGGGGTGTAGGGAAGGAGGGGGAGAAGAGTGTAGGGGGGTAGGGAAGGAGGGGGAGAAGAGTGTAGGGGTGTAGGGAAGGAGGGGAGAAGAGTGTAGGGGTGTAGGGAAGGAGGGGAGAAGAGTGTAGGGGTGTAGGGAAGGAGGGGAGAAGAGTGTAGGGGTGTAGGGAAGGAGGGGAGAAGAGTGTAGGGGTGTAGGGAAGGAGGGGGAGAAGAGTGTAGGGGTGTAGGGAAGGAGGGGAGAAGAGTGTAGGGGTGTAGGGAAGGAGGGGGGAGAAGAGTGTAGGGGTGTAGGGAAGGAGGGGAGAAGAGTGTAGGGGTGTAGGGAAGGAGGGGGAGAAGAGTGTAGGGGTGTAGGGAAGGAGGGGAGAAGAGTGTAGGGGTGTAGGGAAGGAGGGGGAGAAGAGTGTAGGGGTGTAGGGAAGGAGGGGGAGAAGAGTGTAGGGGTGTAGGGAAGGAGGGGGAGAAGAGTGTAGGGGTGTAGGGAAGGAGGGGGAGAAGAGTGTAGGGGTGTAGGGAAGGAGGGGGAGAAGAGTGTAGGGGTGTAGGGAAGGAGGGGGAGAAGAGTGTAGGGGTGTAGGGAAGGAGGGGGAGAAGAGTGTAGGGGTGTAGGGAAGGAGGGGGAGAAGAGTGTAGGGGTGTAGGGAAGGAGGGGAGAAGAGTGTAGGGGTGTAGGGAAGGAGGGGGGAGAAGAGTGTAGGGGTGTAGGGAAGGAGGGGAGAAGAGTGTAGGGGTGTAGGGAAGGAGGGGGAGAAGAGTGTAGGGGTGTAGGGAAGGAGGGGAGAAGAGTGTAGGGGTGTAGGGAAGGAGGGGGAGAAGAGTGTAGGGGTGTAGGGAAGGAGGGGAGAAGAGTGTAGGGGTGTAGGGAAGGAGGGGGGAGAAGAGTGTAGGGGTGTAGGGAAGGAGGGGGAGAAGAGTGTAGGGGTGTAGGGAAGGAGGGGGAGAAGAGTGTAGGGGTGTAGGGAAGGAGGGGGAGAAGAGTGTAGGGGTGTAGGGAAGGAGGGGGAGAAGAGTGTAGGGGTGTAGGGAAGGAGGGGGAGAAGAGTGTAGGGTGTAGGAAGGAGGGGGAGAAAGAGGTGTAGGGGTGAGGGAAGAGGGGGGGGAGAAGAGTGTAGGGGTGTAGGGAAGGAGGGGGAGAAGAGTGTAGGGGTGTAGGGAAGGAGGGGGGAGAAGAGTGTAGGGGTGTATGGAAGGAGGGGAGAAGAGTGTAGGGGTGTAGGGAAGGAGGGGAGAAGAGTGTAGGGGTGTAGGGAAGGAGGGGAGAAGAGTGTAGGGGTGTAGGGAAGGAGGGGGAGAAGGGGTGTATTGGGTGTAGGGAAGGAGGGGGAGAAGGGGTGTATTGGGTGTAGGGAAGGAGGGGGAGAAGGGGTGTATTGGGTGTAGGGAAGGAGGGGGGAGAAGAGTGTAGGGGTGTAGGGAAGGAGGGGGAGAAAGAGTGTAGGGTGTAGGTAAGGAGGGGGAGAAGGGGTGTATTGGGTGTAGGGAAGGAGGGGGGAGAAGAGTGTAGGGGTGTAGGGAAGGAGGGGGAGAAGGGGTGTATTGGGTGTAGGGAACTAAGAAGAGAGTCATAAAAAAATTGAACTCCGTTTTAAATTCGTAGTCTGGCC
>NC_052345.1:359788-435397 GCF_016432855.1 Salvelinus namaycush | reverse complement strand
CATCAGCAAACATTTGACTTCAGTAACTAGTAGGGTGAGGCCAGGTGCTACAGACTGTTCTAGTGCCTTCGCCAATTCGTTGATGTTTATGTTGAAGAGGGCGGGGTTCAAGCTGCATCCGTGTCTCACCCAACAATCCTCATCCTCCTTTCACAGCATCACAGCCCAATGGCTCCTCTTCATCTTCCCTGTATCTTCCCTGTAACAGTTCACACCGTATTTCCCTGCTGAACCACTTGGGGGCGCTAGACACCAAAACAAATATCCTACATCCTGTCTCGGTGCCTCGGATCTATTCACCAAACACAGGGATTACCTGGATTTGTCAAATAAGAAACTGATGTTTTTTGTTGCAATATGTTTTCTTTTGGAAAACGTTTTGTTACGGTTTGCACAGGTGATCAAGTGCTCCCGAGTAGCGCAGGCACTGCATCTCAGTGCTCGAGGCGTCACTACAGACACCCTGGTTCGAATCCAGGCTGTATCACAACTAGCCGTGATTGGAAGTCCCATAGGGTGGCCTCACAATTGGCCCAGCGTGGTCCGGGTTTGGCCGGTGTAGGCCGTCAATGTAAATACGAATTTGTTCTTAACTGACTTGCCTAGTTAAATAAAGGTTAAATAAAAAAAAATAATTTTTTTTGGAGGAGGCAGAACCGGATATGTAAAATAGTTTAAAAAACGAAAGTAATTTTGGAGGGGGGGGTGACTGTTTCTGTTGAGCGAGAGATACAAGGTAAGACGACCATTGTTATGTGTATTCATAAAGTAGATGATATTCTTTGGGGACAAAGCGTTACTGTATAATGCTTTCTTAAAAATGCTAATTTGATGCGCGGGTGTTAATTCATTCCCTGTCTGTCTCCAACGAGAGAGCGCCTCTTTTTTTATAGACCTATCCGTGGCTTCTCAAAACCGGTTATAAAATACAACAAGCTACAAACAAACATTTCCTTTTCGAATCTACAGTTGTTTCTAACGCTTTTCACGAGGACAAATGTGTTGTGGGAAAGTGAGGAGCCATGAAATGTGAAAAGCCTCGCAACTCAACTTCCTCAAAACCGAGATGCATTTATTAGTGCTCACGGTAGCAAAACGTTTTGCAACGGAAACCATTTGCCACTTTTTTTGTACACAGTTCTGAGTGAACTGTTTATGCTACGTTGCAAAACGGGTTGGTATGGTGCAATCCCACTAAGGATTTCCCTTTCTTTAACGTTTTTTTTTTGTCCTTTCCGGACCGGCTGCCAGTATGATACATACAAGTACAGTAGAGCAGAGTACGGTATGGTCATGACAATCCTAGAAAATGATCAACTCCTAAAAGTTTTGGAAAAGTAATGGAAATGAATACAATCATTTATTTTAATGTCATTTATTTAGGCACAGTTGTAAAATATTGTATCAATCAAATAAATATCGACATATCAGCCAGGATCGGAATTGCACTGTGTTTGCGCACATCAACTGTGTAGTGCGAGACGAGTGTGCCGTTGCTTAAGGAGAGCCACATGACAGCAGCGGGTAGCAGCCTGGACTATAACATATGATAGAGGAAAGTTTAACTAGGTAGACAATTCAAAAACAGATATTGTACACTCTAGTTAACCATTGTCAGCACGTATTCTTGTTTTCGTCATGTCCCCAAAAACTTTCCACCGACACTCGCGAATAACGCCACACAAAGTTGTTTCACTTTTTTGAACGATTCATATGATTCATTTCAACGATTCTTTTTGACGAAACGAACGATTTACCTCGCCATTGTATTAGTTGGGATTCGGTTCAATCGCATTGAAGTTAATCATTTGAATCAACATGATTTGTGAATCGTGAACATTCATTTTAGGAAAAAAGATTAGATATAGCCTTTCTTTTGGATTATGTGGATTCAAAACCTATTTTGCTAATAAGCCTGCAAAGTTAACACTTATTAGGTAGCTAAGATAAATATGACTCAACAAGAAAAGGTACATTTCCAGAAAATATGTGGGCTCACTTCAGCTAAATAAAAATATTTGTAGCCTATCATAGCCATTTGATCTTTGATATATGTAATTAATTAATGATTTAAAAGTGCATACAACGTGTTTGGTTATAATGTTAATGTTTTAAGGCTGGTCAACCATCCTGCAGGAGAGTTGGTTATAATGTTAATGTTTTAAGGCTGGTCAACCATCCTGCAGGAGAGTTGGTTATAATGTTAATGTTTTAAGGCTGGTCAACCATCCTGCAGGAGAGTTGGTTATAATGTTAATGTTTTAAGGCTGGTCAACCATCCTGCAGGAGAGTTGGTTATAATGTTAATGTTTTAAGGCTGGTCAACCATCCTGCAGGAGAGTTGGTTATAATGTTAATGTTTTAAGGCTGGTCAACCATCCTGCAGGAGAGGTAATGGCGTGCAGGCTTCTATTCCAGTCCCCTTCTAACAAACCACCTTTTAGAAATGAGCTGCTCAACCGGACGTTAACACATTGGCTCTGATGTGTCTGAGCAGGGCTTGATCAAAAGCCTTCACCCAGTAGCTCTCCAGACTGAGGGTTGACCACATGGGTTTTATACAGTTACCGAACCGGTATTGTACTTTGTCAGTGGTTAAGTGTCTTGCACAACGACAGGAGATGGTAGGCTACGTGGGATCAGAGAGCAGCCTCCCACTGTCGATACCACATTTATGCTAAAACTTTAATATACATATAAACACACCCAATTGTTGGTCATGGGAATTTGGTTTAAAGTCATGGAGAAGTCATGAAATCCATCAGTCAAAATGTGTATGAACCCTGCAGTAAAGAAAAGTAGAGTTCAGGACAGTGGAGGACATTATAGTGTGCTGTATTGCTCTGTATTTTACTCTACTGTAGTCTACTAAACTCTAATGTACTACACTAAACTCTACTGTACGATACTGTACTCGATGGAAGTCACCCTCAGTTTCGTCAGCAACGTGACAACGAAGGGCCCTCCAAGTAAGTTTAGGGGCGAGGGGCTGGTTTGGCAAATCACTGCTGGAGGGCTGCAGGAGCTACTGAGCTTACTGATCAGTACAGTGATCGCCTACATTTAACAAACCTGGTTTTTAGGGAATTGCCAGGGACCTCACCATACAATATTATCACCATACTCTGGTGCCAATATGATATATCATATGATTCTCAGGATTCTATATGTATTGTGATTCAATACTGGGATTTTATTGCAATTCGATGTTCCAAACATATTGCTCACCATATGTCTGCTGCAGAGGGACAAGAGAGAGCCATGAGAAAACAAGTGTTGATCAGTCATGGAAATGTGTGCCATCCTTGTCGAAGTGAAAGTACACCTTAGAGTGGATAAAAAACACCAGAGAAGCTCTTTATTATTCCCCAAAATGTGAAATCTACCTCAAAATGCACTACCTATTCTCTCTCTGAGTGCTGCTTTTAACAGGCAGAGACGCTTTTGATGCTGTCTCCCTTTGTATCTCTCTCTTTCTTTTATACATATATGTGTATAGGTGTATATATATATGTGTATATATATATGTGTGTATATATGTGTGTATATATCTCAGTCTTGAAATGAAATAAAACAAAAACCCATCTGTCGGGCAGAGTGCCTTAATACACAGTGAGGTGGGTGGCCATGGTGCTGAACTGGGCTTACATGGCTTTTATGCTTTAGCGCAGTAGGCCAGTGTTACACACTATGTTTTGTAAGGGGGACACTTTGGGTTGAGACAATCAGTGAGGGCCGCACAGATTTTTCATTTGTTGTACTCTTTCTTCCAATATTATCAATTATCAATTGAGAGCAAATTCAGAGCAGTAGAGCACATGCAATTGAGTTGATGTACAGCACATCACAAATATAAACATACACACATCAAATAGGCTACATCACATGTATACGACCCATATTAAGGGTTACCTCAGTAGTTGGATGAGCGAAAATGTCCCTTCTGCTCCTTGACTGAATTAATTCTAAGTGTTTAGTCTGTTGTTGCTACCCTTGTGAGGCAATCAGCATGGGCAAGTCTGTTTCCCTGTTTTTGTTTCACAATGTACATTGTTGAAAATGTTGCTTCACATGAATAAGTGCTGACAAAAAATGTGACCTTTTGCACACGCTACTTCAAAAGTGGATACTCTGTGTCTGACACAAGGCTCCAGGAAATGGGTAACACCTGATCTTAGTTCACCTTGCAATGTGCATTTGCCTGCAGCTCCTCTATCTCACTCTCTATTCCAGCACAGTCAGGACAGAGGGCTGTGATGACTTGGGTCAGAGGTGACACTATATCTCACTCTCTATTCCAGCACGGTCAGGACAGAGGGCTGTGATGACTGGGGTCAGAGGTGACACTATATCTCACTCTCTATTCCAGCACGGTCAGGACAGAGGGCTGTGATGACTGGGGTCAGAGGTGACACTATATCTCACTCTCTATTCCAGCACGGTCAGGACAGAGGGCTGTGATGACTGGGGTCAGAGATGACACTATATCTCACTCTCTATTCCAGCACGGTCAGGACAGAGGGCTTTGATGACTGGGGTCAGAGGTGACACTATATCTCACTCTCTATTCCAGCACGGTCAGGACAGAGGGCTGTGATGACTGGGGTCAGAGGTGACACTATATCTCACTCTCTATTCCAGCACGGTCAGGACAGAGGGCTTTGATGACTGGGGTCAGAGGTGACACTATATCTCACTCTCTATTCCAGCACGGTCAGGACAGAGGGCTGTGATGACTGGGGTCAGAGATGACACTATATCTCACTCTCTATTCCAGCACGGTCAGGACAGAGGGCTGTGATGACTGGGGTCAGAGATGACACTATATCTCACTCTCTATTCCAGCACGGTCAGGACAGAGGGCTGTGATGACTGGGGTCAGAGGTGACACTATATCTCACTCTCTATTCCAGCACGGTCAGGACAGAGGGCTGTGATGACTGGGGTCAGAGGTGACACTATATCTCACTCTCTATTCCAGCACGGTCAGGACAGAGGGCTGTGATGACTGGGGTCAGAGGTGACACTATATCTCACTCTCTATTCCAGCATGGTCAGGACAGAGGGCTGTGATGACTGGGGTCAGAGGTGACACTATATCTCACTCTCTATTCCAGCACGGTCAGGACAGAGGGCTGTGATGACTGGGGTCAGAGGTGACACTATATCTCACTCTCTATTCCAGCACGGTCAGGACAGAGGGCTGTGATGACTGGGGTCAGAGGTGACACTATATCTCACTCTCTATTCCAGCACGGTCAGGACAGAGGCCTGTGATGACTGGGGTCAGAGGTGACACTATATCTCACTCTCTATTCCAGCACGGTCAGGACAGAGGCCTGTGATGACTGGGGTCAGAGGTGACACTATATCTCACTCTCTATTCCAGCACGGTCAGGACAGAGGCCTGTGATGACTGGGGTCAGAGGTGACACTATATCTCACTCTCTATTCCAGCACGGTCAGGACAGAGGCCTGTGATGACTGGGGTCAGAGGTGACACTATATCTCACTCTCTATTCCAGCACGGTCAGGACAGAGGCCTGTGATGACTGGGGTCAGAGATGACACTGTATCTCACTCTCTATTCCAGCACGGTCAGGACAGAGGGCTTTGATGACTGGGGTCAGAGGTGACACTATATCTCACTCTCTATTCCAGCACGGTCAGGACAGAGGGCTGTGATGACTGGGGTCAGAGGTGACACTATATCTCACTCTCTATTCCAGCACGGTCAGGACAGAGGCCTGTGATGACTGGGGTCAGAGGTGACACTATATCTCACTCTCTATTCCAGCACGGTCAGGACAGAGGGCTGTGATGACTGGGGTCAGAGGTGACACTATATCTCACTCTCTATTCCAGCACGGTCAGGACAGAGGGCTGTGATGACTGGGGTCAGAGGTGACACTATATCTCACTCTCTATTCCAGCACGGTCAGGACAGAGGGCTGTGATGACTGGGGTCAGAGGTGACACTATATCTCACTCTCTATTCCAGCACGGTCAGGACAGAGGGCTGTGATGACTGGGGTCAGAGGTGACACTATATCTCACTCTCTATTCCAGCACGGTCAGGACAGAGGCCTGTAATGACTGGGGTCAGAGATGACACTATATCTCACTCTCTATTCCAGCACGGTCAGGACAGAGGGCTGTGATGACTGGTGTCAGAGGTGACACTATATCTCACTCTCTATTCCAGCACGGTCAGGACAGAGGGCTGTGATGACTGGGGTCAGAGGTGACACTATATCTCACTCTCTATTCCAGCACGGTCAGGACAGAGGGCTGTGATGACTGGGGTCAGAGGTGACACTGGCACATGAAAGGGGTTTCTCAATGAAGTTGAAAAACTCCTTGTACTCCATGATACCATGGAAGCTTGACTCAAAACTCCAACCTCATCTCTTCCAACACACACAAATGCCTCATAGTTAAAATGCTGCAGTATGTCTGGGTTGGATGTGGTGACTGCTCTGAGTTCTGGGAAATGAACAAACTGTCAGTCAGGTATGAACAGTGTGGTGATTTTATTTTGATATGCTGTGACCACACGCAGCTAAAACTCTAGTTGATAAACAACTTCTAGTAACAGGCTTTTAGAGAATCTATTATAGGATCCCAGAACTATTCCTTCCCTTTATCATAATGAGTCAATCTATTCTTGTTTTGTTATATTATGTGTCATTGTAGCTGATGTGAAATGGCTAGCTAGTTAGCGTTATCGTTCAATCGGTGACGTCACCCGCTCTGAGACCTAGAAGTACTGATTTCCCTAGTTCTGCATCAGCCGCAGCTTTAGTGGGGGGATAGGTAACGAGTCTAGACGTAGATATATATCACATCAATGTATCTGGCCCATTGGCGTCTGTGAGAGTATGGGCAGCGCCATTGAGGCCATATCTATTTTGAAGAAGTCAATTGTCTTCCACTACTTTTCTGAGTTGGCAAGCAAACTGAAAGAGTGCACACTGCCACCTGGAGTGTGTTGTTTGAACAGGTATAAAGCCAAGGTTGGCTGATCCCTCCCGGTGACCTGGATGGAATTATGTGATCCTTCCTCTTAACCAATAGGAAGTCCAACCCAGTTGACTACTTCAAAATTGTGAAAGTCCTAAATGGCGCTACCCATGCTAAAACAAGCTTTTGGGCCCAAGAGTCCTCTATCATTCTCTATGGTAACGATCCTTTTTGGATAACAGTTGTCGATGTGTTCAGAGGGTCCCTGGTTTGAGCCCAGAATAGAGTTCTAGTGTTCTAGATCTGAGTAGAGTTCTGGTGTTCTAGATCTAAGTAGAGTTCTAGATCTGAGTAGAGTTCTAGTGTTCTAGATCTGAGTAGAGTTCTAGTGTTCTAGATCTGAGTAGAGTTCTAGTGTTCTAGATCTAAGTAGAGTTCTAGATCTGAGTAGAGTTCTAGTGTTCTAGATCTGAGTAGAGTTCTAGTGTTCTAGATCTGAGTAGAGTTCTAGTGTTCTAGATCTGAGTAGAGTTCTAGTGTTCTTAGTGTTCTAGAACGAGAAGAGGATGGAAGCAATACTTTTGATATTGAGGGACTTACCCGAATTGTCCAATAAGAAACTCTTGTTTTCATTGCAAAAAGTTTTCTGTTGTGGCCAATGATGTCGTCTCAGAATGGGTTGAAAAACCTGACAGAAATATGACTATGGCTGATGCTTTTCAACATCTGCATTTGTATTTTGTATGTTTTATTTTAGGTTTTAAACACAATACAATTCAAATAATTGGGGATGAGTCCAATAACACATGTAGTTTTATGTGCTCACTCACAGGTCTCATAGATCAAGACTCTTTAGAGACAAAGAGATGGGGAGCAACTGCACCAAAAGGAGGAGAGAAGAGGAGAGCCCTCGCCCTGTCTGGTGGAGACGCTCAGGGAGGAGAAAAGGCACTTTCTTAAGTCTGAGCGAAGTGGAGAGCCCTCCCCCTGCCAGGTGGAGACGCTCAGGGAGGAGATGTGGGGTCTCTATGTTGTAGTACCATGTTGAGGACACAGGGGGCGGTGTTACCAGATACTGTATATACAAAAAGGGTCTCCAACCTTCAACATGAAATATGTAACATGTCTTGAGCTACTCATTGTTTTCTAGCTTTCAAATAGGCACATTCTTCACTTCTCCTCTCCCCTGCAACTCTTCCCCTGGTCCTTAGAGGGAAAGTAGTGCCCTATGTTATCAACTCTTCCCCTGGTCCTTAGAGAGAAAGTAGTGTACTATGTTATCAACTCTTCCCCTGGTCCTTAGAGAGAAAGTAGTGCCCTATGTTATCAACTCTTCCCCTGGTCCTTAGAGAGAAAGTAGTTTACTATGTTATCAACTCTTCCCCTGGTCCTTAGAGAGAAAGTAGTGTACTATGTTATCAACTCTTCCCCTGGTCCTTAGAGAGAAAGTAGTGTACTATGTTATCAACTCTTCCCCTGGTCCTTAGAGAGAAAGTAGTGTACTATGTTATCAACTCTTCCCCTGGTCATTAGAGAGAAAGTAGTGCCCTATGTTATCAACTCTTCCCCTGGTCCTTAGAGAGAAAGTAGTGCCCTATGTTATCAACTCTTCCCCTGGTCCTTAGAGTGAAAGTAGTGCCCTATGTTATCAACTCTTCCCCTGGTCCTTAGAGAGAAAGTAGTGTACTATGTTTTCAACTCTTCCCCTGGTCCTTAGAGAGAAAGTAGTGTACTATGTTATCAACTCTTCCCCTGGTCCTTAGAGAGAAAGTAGTGTACTATGTTATCAACTCTCCCCCTGGTCCTTAGAGAGAAAGTAGTGTACTATGTTATCAACTCTTCCCCTGGTCCTTAGAGAGAAAGTAGTGCCCTATGTTATCAACTCTTCCCCTGGTCCTTAGAGAGAAAGTAGTGTACTATGTTATCAACTCTTCCCCTGGTCCTTAGAGAGAAAGTAGTGCCCTATGTTATCAACTCTTCCCCTGGTCCTTAGAGAGAAAGTAGTGTACTATGTTATCAACTCTTCCCCTGGTCCTTAGAGAGAAAGTAGTGCACTATGTATCAACTCTTCCCCTGGTCCTTAGAGAGAAAGTAGTGTACTATGTTATCAACTCTTCCCCTGGTCCTTAGAGAGAAAGTAGTGCACTATGTTATCAACTCTTCCCCTGGTTGTTAGAGAGAAAGTAGTGTACTATGTTATCAACTCTTCCCCTGGTACTTAGAGAGAAAGTAGTGCCCTATGTTATCAACTCTTCCCCTGGTCCTTAGAGAGAAAGTAGTGTACTATGTTATCAACTCTTCCCCTGGTCCTTAGAGAGAAAGTAGTGATCTATGTTATCAACTCTTCCCCTGGTCCTTAGAGAGAAAGTAGTGTACTATGTTATCAACTCTTCCCCTGGTCCTTAGAGTGAAAGTAGTGCCCTATGTTATCAACTCTTCCCCTGGTCCTTAGAGTGAAAGTAGTGCCCTATGTTATCAACTCTTCCCCTGGTCCTTAGAGAGAAAGTAGTGTACTATGTTTTCAACTCTTCCCCTGGTCCTTAGAGAGAAAGTAGTGTACTATGTTATCAACTCTTCCCCTGGTCCTTAGAGAGAAAGTAGTGTACTATGTTATCAACTCTCCCCCTGGTCCTTAGAGAGAAAGTAGTGTACTATGTTATCAACTCTTCCCCTGGTCCTTAGAGAGAAAGTAGTGCCCTATGTTATCAACTCTTCCCCTGGTCCTTAGAGAGAAAGTAGTGTACTATGTTATCAACTCTTCCCCTGGTCCTTAGAGAGAAAGTAGTGTACTATGTTGTCAACTCTTCCCCTGGTCCTTAGAGAGAAAGTAGTGTACTATGTTATCAACTCTTCCCCTGGTCCTTAGAGAGAAAGTAGTGTACTATGTTATCAACTCTCCCCCTGGTCCTTAGAGAGAAAGTAGTGTACTATGTTATCAACTCTTCCCCTGGTCCTTAGAGAGAAAGTAGTGCCCTATGTTATCAACTCTTCCCCTGGTCCTTAGAGAGAAAGTAGTGTACTATGTTATCAACTCTTCCCCTGGTCCTTAGAGAGAAAGTAGTGCCCTATGTTATCAACTCTTCCCCTGGTCCTTAGAGAGAAAGTAGTGCACTATGTTATCAACTCTTCCCCTGGTCCTTAGAGAGAAAGTAGTGCCCTATGTTATCAACTCTTCCCCTGGTCCTTAGAGAGAAAGTAGTGCCCTATGTTATCAACTCTTCCCCTGGTCCTTAGAGAGAAAGTAGTGATCTATGTTATCAACTCTTCCCCTGGTCCTTAGAGAGAAAGTAGTGCCCTATGTTATCAACTCTTCCCCTGGTCCTTAGAGAGAAAGTAGTGTACTATGTTATCAACTCTTCCCCTGGTCCTTAGAGAGAAAGTAGTGCCCTATGTTATCAACTCTTCCCCTGGTCCTTAGAGAGAAAGTAGTGTACTATGTTATCAACTCTTCCCCTGGTCCTTAGAGAGAAAGTAGTGCCCTATGTTATCAACTCTTCCCCTGGTCCTTAGAGAGAAAGTAGTGATCTATGTTATCAACTCTTCCCCTGGTCCTTAGAGAGAAAGTAGTGCCCTATGTTATCAACTCTTCCCCTGGTCCTTAGAGAGAAAGTAGTGATCTATGTTATCAACTCTTCCCCTGGTCCTTAGAGAGAAAGTAGTGCCCTATGTTATCAACTCTTCCCCTGGTCCTTAGAGAGAAAGTAGTGATCTATGTTATCAACTCTTCCCCTGGTCCTTAGAGAGAAAGTAGTGTACTATGTTATCAACTCTCCCCCTGGTCCCATCTGGCCCTTTAATTGTGCATCTAGTGACTGAGGAATGTGATGTCTAATGTGCCGGTCTCACGATGGTTCTGTACTGCTGCTGCTCACTTCATGGTAAAGTTTGCAAACAACAAATGATAGATACAAATGATATATTTACTCATGATAGACTTTTGCCAGGTAAGCCTACTTTGCAGAGAACATTTAATTGAGAAGGCTTTTGAGAAAGTTTTTCGGTCAACCCACAAGACGGTTATCACATCAACTGGCTACACAGGGATTGATAGACAGACGTGCGCACCACACAGACACAGGAGAAATATTGATGGAAATTAATTGGCAGATACTGTGTTTGGGGAGGAGTCAAGTGCAAGTACTGGTTCAGTTGAGGAGGAGGATTATTTAAGATACTGTTTGAAGAGGGGGACAGTAAAACATCTGAATTGTATATAGGTGTTTTTCTATGGTCAATATATTATATAATACAAATCAATATATTGGGTTTATTGGTTTTCTTTGTGTTCACCCACAGGCTTCATGAACCACGTGAAATGAGCTTCATGAGGTGAGGAGGAGGATTATTTAAGATACTGTTTGAAGAGGGGGACAGTAAAACATCTGAAGGGGACAGTAAAAAATCTGAATTGTATATAGTCGTTTTTCTATGGTCAACATATTATACAATACAAATCAATATATTGGGTTTATTGATTTACTATGTGTTCACTCACAGGGATGATGGATCATGTTTTCATGACTTGAGCTACATTATGAGGTGAGCAGGAGGATTATTTAAGATACTGTTTGAAGAGGTAGGGTTTCAGATGTTTTCAGAAGATGGGCAGGGACTCTGCTGTCCTAGCTTCAGGGGGACAAACGGGGAGCCCAGCCAACAGAGAGTTGCAGACGGGAGAGGACAAGCGGGGAGCCCAGCCAACAGAGAGTTGCAGACGGGAGAGGACAAGCGGGGAGCCCAGCCAACAGAGAGTTGCAGACGGGAGAGGACAAGCGGGAAGCCCAGCCAACAGAGAGTTGCAGACGGGAGAGGACAAGCGGGGAGCCCAGCCAACAGAGAGTTGCAGACGGGAGAGGACAAGCGGGGAGCCCAGCCAACAGAGAGTTGCAGACGGGAGAGGACAAGCGGGGAGCCCAGCCAACAGAGAGTTGCAGACGGGAGAGGACAAGCGGGGAGCCCAGCCAACAGAGAGTTGCAGACGGGAGAGGACAAGCGGGGAGCCCAGCCAACAGAGAGTTGCAGACGGGAGAGGACAAGCGGGGAGCCCAGCCAACAGAGAGTTGCAGACGGGAGAGGACAAGTGCCTGGATTAGGACCTGCGCCACTTCCTGTGTGAGGAAAGGTCGTACTCTGCAGATGTTGTAGAACATGAACCTGCAGGAGCAAGTCATTGCTTTGATGATGGCAGAGAACGACAGGGTGTTGTGCAGGGTCACGCCAAGGTTCTTTACACTCTGGGAGGGGGACACGGTGGAGTTGTCAACCATGATGGAGAGGTCTTGGAGTGGGCAGGCCTTCCCCGGGAGGAAGAGCAGCTCAATCTTATCGAGGTTGAGCTTGAGGTGGTGGGCCGACATCCAAGCTGAGATATTATTATTATACCTTTATTTCAACAAGGAACACAGACTGAGACCAAGGTCTCTTTTACAGCTGGGCCCTGCGTATACATGTGTACACATACAGTTTAGGTACATTGATTAAAAAACGAAACAAGGCAAACAAAACGATCACAGAGAAAACAAAAAAATAACAAAGAAATATTAAAAATACAAATATTAGCAACACAGGTCTAGTTTTTTACTGGTAGCTTTCGATCGACCTCTTGGAGACCCATGATATACAATGTGTCTCAACCGAGACTGCTCTTCCCTGTGTCATGGAGGCTCTCAGCACTGCCAAAGCGGACTCTCTCTCCTCTGTTCTCACCCTCCTAGATCTATCCGCTGCCTTCGACACCTTGAACCATCAGATCCTCCTCTCCACCCTCTCAGGCCTGGGCGGGTCAATCCTACCTGGCAGGCCGCTTTCACCACGTACTCTCACTACTGGTGTCCCCCAGGGCTCAGTTCTAGGCTCTTTCCTCTTTACACCAAGTCACATGTCTCTGTCATATCCTCTCATGGTCTCTTCTATCATTGCTATGCGGATGACACTCAACTACTTTTCTCCTTCCCTCCTTCTGACACCCAGGTGGCGACACACATCTCTGCTTGCCTGGCAGATATTTTTTGTATTGCTTGTAACTGTTTCGGGTAATGCAGGTTATTGTGCTGTTAGTAGAATAACCTGTGTGTAAATGTAATCTGTCCCTTCTTTTCTTTCCAAAACACTTTCTCGTTATCGCTCTCAGAACGATCTTCTGATCCTCAGATTGACCCGTCTTGAAGCCTGACTGGCTAGGGTTGAAAGAAAAGAAGGGACACAGGTCTATAGTTTAGCCAGTCAGGCTTCAAGATGGGTCAATCTCGGTTGAGGATCAGAAGATCGTTCTGAGAGCGATAACAAGAAAGTGTTTTGGAAAGAAAAGAAGGGACACAGGTCTATTTTATTACTGGTAGCTTTCGATCGATCTCTTGGAGACCCATGATATACAATGTGTCCATGTTTGTTGTTGTTCCAGATCCGCCCACCGTTTTGAGGACGTTGAGACAGAGAAGATATGTGAGGAAACCGGTCAGTAAAGCTGTGACTGAGTTGAAACACCAGAAATGGGCTCCTTATGAAGTAATGTATCTGAGGTGAAACACCAGAAATGGTCTCCTGATGAAGTAATGTATCTGAGGTGAAATACCAGAAATGGTCTCCTCATTAAGTAATGTATCTGAGGTGAAACACCAGAAATGGTCTCCTTATGAAGTAATGTATCTGAGGTGAAACACCAGAAATGGTCTCCTTATGAAGTAATGTATCTGAGGTGAAACACCAGAAATGGTCTCCTCATTAAGTAATGTATCTGAGGTGAAACACCAGAAATGGTCTCCTCATGAAGTAATGTATCTGAGGTGAAACACCAGAAATGGTCTCCTTATGAAGTAATGTATCTGAGGTGAAACACCAGAAATGGTCTCCTTATGAAGTAATGTATCTGAGGTGAAACACCAGAAATGGTCTCCTTATGAAGTAATGTATCTGAGGTGAAACACCAGAAATGGTCTCCTCATGAAGTAATGTATCTGAGGTGAAACACCAGAAATGGTCTCCTCATGAAGTAATGTATCTGAGGTGAAACACCAGAAATGGTCTCCTCATGAAGTAATGTATCTGAGGTGAAACACCAGAAATGGTCTCCTTATGAAGTAATGTATCTGAGGTGAAACACCAGAAATGGTCTCCTCATGAAGTAATGTATCTGAGGTGAAACACCAGAAATGGTCTCCTTATGAAGTAATGTATCTGAGGTGAAACACCAGAAATGGTCTCCTTATGAAGTAATGTATCTGAGGTGAAACACCAGAAATGGTCTCCTTATGAAGTAATGTATCTGAGGTGAAACACCAGAAATGGTCTCCTCATGAAGTAATGTATCTGAGGTGAAACACCAGAAATGGTCTCCTCATGAAGTAATGTATCTGAGGTAAAACACCAGAAATGGTCTCCTTATGAAGTAATGTATCTGAGGTGAAACACCAGAAATGGTCTCCTCATGAAGTAATGCTTCTGAGGTGAAACACCAGAAATGGTCTCCTCATGAAATAATGTATCTGAGGTGAAACACCAGAAATGGTCTCCTTATGAAGTAATGTATCTGAGGTGAAACACCAGAAATGGACTCCTTATGAAGTAATGTATCTGAGGTGAAACACCAGAAATGGTCTCCTTATGAAGTAATGTATCTGAGGTGAAACACCAGAAATGGTCTCCTTATGAAGTAATGTATCTGAGGTGAAACACCAGAAATGGTCTCCTTATGAAGTAATGTATCTGAGGTGAAACACCAGAAATGGTCTCCTTATGAAGTAATGTATCTGAGGTGAAACACCAGAAATGGTCTCCTCATGAAATAATGTATCTGAGGTGAAACACCAGAAATGGTCTCCTCATGAAATAATGTATCTGAGGTGAAACACCAGAAATGGTCTCCTTATGAAATAATGTATCTGAGGTGAAACACCAGAAATGGTCTCCTTATGAAGTAATGTATCTGAGGTGAAACACCAGAAATGGTCTCCTTGTGAAGTAATGTATCTGAATATAGCTTTATCTTTCTATTATTTACATCCATTTTATTTTATTGTTCTATTTTACACTGGTCTTGTATGTCAAAGATCTATAGGATATACTTATGATTTACTGGTCTGTTTCATACCTAGATTTACATGTAACATAAAGTGTGTATGAAAAAAAAAACTATAGCTATGTTTACATTTTTACTGGTCAAACCACAACTGAGCTAGCCAAATCCAACATTTTTGTTTTACCCAATCTCTGACACTAGCACCTCTTATTTCAGTCTCTGAAAAGTGATTTTTTTCTAAGCTTTTTTGGGGGGTTGCGCCTGTATGCTATTTCATGGTACGGCGCTGTATATTCCCCATGGGCATTAAAGGGATGATTTTGACCATATATGGTTAATTAGGGGTGTTTCTAAGGTCATGGCCAAGGTCATGCACGAGCACTGAGGCTGAGAACAATTGGTATTTATCAATGGTTATCTCCTACCACTGTGCCTACGACACTTGTAGGATTGTTTGATAAATCACACTTTTTGTATGCATACGGATATTCTAAATTCTGTTCTTAAGTAATATATATATATTTTTTTAATGTGTTCTTCTTTCCAGTGGATGACATCACACAGAGAGTTAAAGGGAAACTGAAAGCCAGTCTGAAGAAGAAGTTTAGATGTGCGTTTGAAGGCACAGCTGAGGAACAACCTGGACTTGATAGCGTTTACACACAGCTCTACATCACACAAGAAGAGGTTCATAAAGAACATGAGGTTCAACGGATTGAATATACATCCAAGAGAAACATATCAGACACTCCAATAAACTGCAATGACATCTTCAAACCATTACCTGGAGAAGAGAAGAGACCCATCAGAACTGTAATGACAAAGGGAATCACTGGCATTGGAAAAACAATCTCTGTACATAAGTTCATCCTCGACTGGGCAGAAGGAACTGCCAATCAAGATGTTGATTTCATCTTTGTTCTTCCTTTCCGAGAGCTGAATTTGATTCAAGATGAGCAGTACAGTCTTCATGGACTTCTGAATGAATTCCACCCTGAACTAACAGAGATAGTAGAAGCAAAGATTTATGCTACCTGCAAAGTTCTGTTCATCTTTGATGGTCTGGATGAAAGCCAACTGCCTGTGGATTTTGAAAAACACAAGAGGGTGACTGATGTTACACAGACAACATCGGTGGATGTGCTGCTGACAAACCTCATCAAGGGGAATCTGCTTCCTAAAGCTCTCCTCTGGATAACCTCCAGACCAGCAGCAGCCAATCAGATCCTGCGTCAGTATATCAGCAAGGTGACAGAAGTACGAGGGTTCAACGACAAACAGAAAGAAGAGTACTTTAGGAAGAGATTCACAGATCAGAACCGGGCCAGCAGAATCATCTCACACATTAATACATCAAGGAGCCTCCACATCATGTGCCACATACCAGTCTTCTGTTGGATTACTGCCAGGGTTCTTGAGCAAATGTTGAGTGATGATAAGAGCAGAGAGATCCCAACTCTGACAGAGATGTACAATCACCTTCTACTCATTGAGACAAACCTGAAAAGCAAGACGTATAGTGGGGAAAAGGAGACAGATCTGACCATAATCGTAGAAAGAAACAAAGAAAACATTGTGAAAGTGGCTCAACTGGCATTTAAACAGCTGGTGAAGGGCAATCTCATATTCTATAAGAAAGACCTGGAGGAGTGTGGCATTGATGTCAGTGAAGCCTCAGTGTACTCTGGGTTTTGCACAGAAATCTTGAAAGAAGAGTATGGGTTGTATCAGAAGGAGGTGTACTGCTTTGTTCACCTGAGTTTCCAGGAGTTCCTTGCTGCTCTGTTCGTGTTCCACTGCTGTGTGAGCAAGAACATCAAGGCCCTGGAGTCTTTCATTGGGGATGTGTCTTCAGAGCTGCCCTTGCATGAGCTGCTGAAGATGATGGTGGATAAAGCCTTGGAGAGTGAGAATGGACACCTGGACCTGTTCCTCCGCTTCCTTGTTGGCATCTCAACAGAATCCAACCAGAGACTGTTACAAGACCTACTGCCACAAACAGAGATCAGCTCAGAGACTGTTGACGAAATTAAGAAATACCTCAGGGAGCCAAATGTAGAGCAAGTTTCACCTGATAGGTACATCAATCTACTCATCTGCTTGACTGAGATGAAAGATGATTCAGTACATGAGGACATTGACCAGTTCCTGAAGTCTGGAAAACCTGCAGAAATAGAAAGGTCACCTGGTGACTGCTCAGCTCTGGCCTGTGCGCTGCTGATATCAAAGGGCGTGCTGGATGAACTTGACCTGCAGAGATACAACACATCTGAGGAGGGGCGTTTGAGACTGATCCCAGCTGTGAGGAATTGCAGAAAGGCAATGTAAGTAATAATGTAAATCTCGCAAATACCATACTTAAAGCCCCCATACCGTATTTGTGTGTGTTTCTTTTATGAAAATAGCTCCAAATATACGTTTTTATTCATTTATTTCTCTGAGCCTCCTTTTGCCATTGAAATGCTCAATCTGATCTTGTAGGTGTGTTGATACAAATTGTAATATATTTACATACACAGCCCTGATTTAAAAAATATATATAATTGGCAGATACTGTAGGATCGTTTAGACTCAACTTTGGACCCTCTAATCAGGGAGTGATTTAGAATTGGGACACCAGGTGGGTGCAGTTAATTATCCGGTTGAACAGAAAACCTGCAGGCTCCGGACCTAGTAGAGTAAAAGTTGAATACCACTGGTATAGAGCCTACCCCCCTTACCACTTCAAAGTAGGACGATACATATGCAAATAAAAGATGACTGGTCACTGGTCAGAATAATAATAATCAAATCAGATTGTTATGTCATGCTGTGGTCCAAAAACTCCGTCCCACCTGAACAAGCTCTTACATTAAAAAACTATTACAGTATCATTATTTTCACAATTTCAGTGATATTTCGACCTCATAGTGTGGAAATATCAGAAACAGAAAAATCACGTTTTTTTTTACTGCACTGCCCTTTTAATGCCCAATTTTGATCTTAACCAATATTTCTGAAAATAAATGAATTGCTTACTTGTGAAGTAGTTGAAAACTAATCATTTTAAACTGTTATGCTCATTTTGAACAAATCAACTAGCTCCCTTTCAATCACATATACTTTTTTATTAGAAATGTTAGAATGTCACAACAGGTTTAGAAACATTATGCATATAGGAAGGAGGTCATGTAACCTTAAGACCTGCTGTTATATTCAGAGCTGCCAAGGCTTTTGAATCATGTGGACAACCGGTTCGTTAACCAGATGGTCACACATATACTGTACATGGAAGGAAATTCCATTGAATGAATACGGATTATAATACTGAATATGCTAAGATGCTCTTAATTAAAGCAATTATTTATAACTTTTCTTTGACAGTTTATTTGGGACTCGTTGAAAAAATAGTTATCGTTGTTTCAAACAATTTCAAATTTGATAACTTCAAAGAATATCAATATTTAAATACCTGCAAATTTTATTGTATTTTTGCAAGACTTGTTTTTTAATATCAAAATAAATGTTTTCCTTTTATCATCTATGTTTGACTAACTCAACTATCTGGATTTTTTGATGAAATACATATGATATATTTTTGGCCCAGGTCTTAATATCACCGTAATCAGAGAATCACTAGTTTTAAACATCTTCAACTCGCACGTCAACACAATCTGTCTGGGGTCTGGGGGTCCTCCCTCAGAACTTTCTGGGGCATCTACAGCTAATTTCCACACAATTTAATATAACCCTTTTGGGGTAATTTTGGGGTCACTTTATTGTAATTAAGAATAGAATATGTTTCTAAACCCTTCTACATGATTTTGGATGCTGCCATGATTATGGAACATGCTGAATGAATTGTGAATAATGATGAGTGAGAAAGTTATAGACGCATGAATATCATACCCAACCAAAAATGCTAACCTCCCCTGATATTGTAATGGTGAGAGGTTAGCATGTCTTGGGGGTATGATATAAAATGCTAACCTCCCCTGATATTGTAATGGTGAGAGGTTAGCATGTCTTGGGGGTATGATATAAAATGCTAACCTCCCCTGATATTGTAATGGTGAGAGGTTAGCATGTCTTGGGGGTATGATATAAAATGCTAACCTCCCCTGATATTGTAATGGTGAGAGGTTAGCATGTTTTGGGGGTATGATATTTGTGCGTCTGTAACTTTCTCACTCATCGTTATTCATAATTAATTCAGGACTATCCGTAATGATGGTAGCATCCACATTAATGTAGAAATGTTTAGAAACATATTATATTCTTACAATAAAAGGGACTTCAAAAATGACACAATACATTATTTACCATTAATTTCTATTGGGCACAAAATAATCTGAAACACAACCAAAACAAACAGCAAATGCATCTAACAAATGTGTAGAGTCACAAGCTTGACGTGGTCATCGCGTGCTATGAATGTGGGACCAAATACTTCACTTTTTACTACTTTAATACACATACAAGTTCACCCGATTAATGGTACATCAACTGGCGAAAACTAGCCAAGTTAATTTACTTCTGTTGAAATGGGACTAAACAAAGGCTACAAAACATTTCCATACACACAACAGCTGTGACGGATACTGATATAGTTAGAAGCTAGAGCTGAACTAGCTGTGGTAGCTACTAGCTACCTCAGCACTGGGAATCTACTTTTTTTCCCTGTTAAGTCAAACAGCAGTTACCTTGCATCAGTCAAATAAACTAGCCAGTTTCTGTTCTGCTTGCTTTTAAAACTCGGAGAAAAAGCACAACACACAGCATCTGCCTCTGTTCATCTCTCCCGTGACGGTCCTATAAGCCAGCCTTTCAGAAACTTTGCCTTCACACTGTCCAGGCTGAAACCACCAAACAGCCTACCCGATCGCTCTGAGGCGTACGCATGTTCCTAAAGCACGCCGATAACACTTTTTGTATCACAGTGCAATGATAAAACTGGGAGGGGACAAAAAAATGCAGTTTCAGAATGAAGTGAAAGTTGCGCCCCTGCATCTCTGTTTCTGCAGACTAGCAGGCTGTAGACTCCTACCTGAGCACTATGAATCACTGGCCTTCGTTCTCCAATCAGCAGACTCATCCTTGAGAGAGCTCGACCTGAGGAACTGTACGCTGTCTGATGGTGATGATGAGGGCAGACTGAGTGTTCTCTTTGCTGCATTGAAACATCCACACTGTAAACTGGAGACACTGAGGTCAGTACTTTGGGAGGTGTTTTCAGATGACGAGAACCTGAAGATTGTTGGATAGTTTTTAGGGTCATTTTGTCACCCTGACAGCTTGTATATGTACTGATCATATGTTCTTGATCTTTGTTTTAATGGCGGCAGGTAGCCTAGCGGTTAGAGTGTTGGGCCAGTAACCAAAAGGTCATTGGTTCAAATACCTGAGCCAACAATGTGTCAAATCTTTCAATGTGCCCTTAAGCAAGGCATTTAACCCTAATTTGCTCTAGGGGTGCCGTACTACTATGTCTGACCCTGTAAAACAACACATTTCACTGCACCTATCTGGTGTATGGGACAATAATACTAATATATAACATCTATTATTTGTTTTAACACTTAGCTTTGGGTATGAATGCATATCAAACCTTTCCTCACAAGAATGTTGATGTTTTTTGGGTAGCACTTTCTTTGTAGTATAGTCTTATGAAGTATTATATATAAATATCCTATCATAAAATGGTTTTCTCTGTTGTTGCAGACTTCCTGGCTGTGAACTTACTGAGTGGTTTTATGAAGTGTTGGCCTCAGTTCTCAGCTCAAATGACTCTCACCTGAAAGAGCTGGACCTGAGTAACAATGACCTGCAGGATTCAGGAGTGAAGCTGCTCTCTGCTGGACTAGGGAATCCACACTGTCAACTAGAGACACTGAGGTCAGTACTTAGAAACATTGTTACTGTTACTGAGACCAAAAGGTCTGTCAGAAAACAATCCATCCTCAGTTTTTTGGAACAGTTTTTAAATATACAGTATACTGCAATATTGACTGACCATATATTGTTGAGTCAGAATATCCACAGGGGCCCATTCCTTCAGAAAATATACCTTAATTTAAGAAACACCTTAGTTTCTCCAATCCATCTATCTTATATAACAAGACTGTCCCTTTTAGAATAACGTGTCCATTAGATATTTTGTATTGCTCAATAATGTTACCAAATAATTGTTATATTTTGATGTGCTTTACCCTACCTCTGTTCTCTGCAGGATGTCATTCTGTAGAGTCACAGAGGAAGGCTGTGCTTCTCTGGCTTCAGCTCTGAGGTCAAACCCCTCCCACCTGAGAGAACTGGACCTGAGCTTCAATCACCCAGGAGACTCTGGAGTGAAGCTGCTCTCTGCTAGACTGGAGGATCCACACTGTAGACTGGAGAAACTCAAGTTAGTACAGTTACTGTGGAAACCATACATTTCTAGTGCCTTTCTTTCCCATTTATACCACCTCCTTTGAGTTCTGACCAAAACAGAATGCCAAACAGTCTTGTAACTGATTGATTGAATATTGCATTTGTCTTATTATTCTGAGAACAGCCAGGTATGGATATGGTGTAGAGCTCTTAATTTGTCACCTTTTTGGACTAGACTAGACTTCATACAGTCTGGACTAGACTACACTTCATACAGGCTGGACTAGACTACACTTCATACAGGCTGGACTAGACTACACTTCATACAGGCTGGACTAGACTACACTTCATACAGGCTGGACTAGACTTCATACAGTCTGGACTACACTTCATACAGGCTGGACTAGACTAGACTTCATACAGTCTGGACTAGACTTCATACAGGCTGGACTAGACTAGACTTCATACAGGCTGGACTACACTCCATACAGGCTGGACTAGACTACACTTCACACAGGCTGGACTAGACTAGACTTCATACAGGCTGGACTAGACTAGACTTCATACAGGCTGGACTAGACTAGACTTCATACAGGCTGGACTAGACTAGACTTCATACAGGCTGGACTAGACTAGACTTCATACAGGCTGGACTAGACTTCATACAGGCTGGACTAGACTTCATACAGGCTGGACTAGACTTCATACAGGCTGGACTAGACTAGACTTCATACAGGCTGGACTAGACTTCATACAGGCTGGACTAGACTTCATACAGGCTGGACTAGACTACACTTCATACAGGCTGGACTAGACTACACTTCATACAGGCTGGACTAGACTACACTTCATACAGGCTGGACTAGACTACAATTTACACAGGCTGGACTAGACTACACTTCACACAGGCTGGACTAGACTACAGTTCACACATGCTGGACTAGACTACACTTCATACAGGTTTGAATAGACTACACTCCATACAGGCTGGACTAGACTGCACTCCATACAGGCTGGACTAGACTACACTTCATACAGGCTGGACTAGACTACACTTCGTACAGGCTGGACTAGACTACACTTCATACAGGCTGGACTAGACTACACTTCATACATGCTGGACTATACTACACTTCATACAGGCTGGACTAGACTACACTTCATACAGGCTGGACTAGACTACACTTCATACAGGCTGGACTAGACTACACTTCATACAGGCTGGACTATACTACACTCCATACAGGCTGGACTAGACTACACTCCATACAGGCTGGACTAGACTACACTCCATACAGGCTGGACTAGACTACACTTCACACAGGCTGGACTAGACTACACTTCATACAGGCTGGACTAGACTACACTTCATACAGGCTGGACTAGACTACACTTCATACAGACTGGACTAGACTAGACTTCACACAGGCTGGACTAGACTACACTCCATACAGGCTGGACTAGACTACACTTCATACAGGCTGGACTAGACTACACTTCACACAGGCTGGACTAGACTACACTTCACACAGGCTTGACTAGACTACACTCCATACAGGCTGGACTAGACTAGACTACACTCCATACAGGCTGGACTAGACTAGACTACACTTCATACAGGCTGGACTAGACTAGACTACACTTCATACAGGCTGGACTAGACTAGACTACATTTCATACAGGCTGTGTGTCATTCACTCTGTCTGTTCCTCTGTCTCTCCCACAGTGTGGAACATAATGAAGAAATTTGGGTAAAACCACAGCTGATAAAGAAATGTAAGTGTGATAAAGAACTGGAATAGAACTTTATGAAATATGATTATTCTATTCAATTCTCTTTTATTATACGATTTTTTTAAAACATTTATAAATCACACATTGTTTTTTAATCTTTATTTTTGAGAGGCTATTTTCAGATTTGATTGAACACCATATCAGCAGCATAGGTTTGATTCTGGCCTACTGCTCTTTGACACAACCTCTCTCTATCTTTCCCAACTGTCATTCTCTTCCTGGTCCAAAAATCCTATAGGATTTCAATACAGAAATCTTCCAATAGAATATTCTATCAGATTTTGGAACCTATCCTATAGGACTTGTTCCAAAATCTGATAGGATTCTTGTATAGGAATCATATAGGATACTATAAGATCAAATCCTATAGGATAGAATCCCATAGGAGTCCAAAGGACTGGTTCCAAAATATGATAGGATTGTATTACTCCCATATTGTGGTGGTGTGTTGAACAGGTTGAGAACCTCAGGGAATTACTATTGGTGTGTCAGTTTACTGGTCTTGATTGCCGTTTAACATCTATGTGCAGATTTCTGTGCCATATTTAGCTGTGAGATTGTCCAATAAAGCTACATATTAGAATGTTTAAGATTATTTCTGTTAATTTCCTGTACGTGGACAGTATGTGATACTACATTACACAACCTCATGATTTGACCACTTCAAATTGAGGGTAATTACACAACCTTTTTACTTCAGATTAGTATAAATGTTTATAGTAATCACATTGACAAAATTGATTGCTTAAAACAGATCAATATCATTGGTTTTGTCATACTCGCCAGCGGTTTTAGGACTTCTACTATGAAACTCAAATGACAGGGAAAAATTGGGGTGCTATCTGTATAAAAGTCACTGGCCTCACAACAAATACATGGGCTTGCGAGTCAAATTATCACTAAAATAACAGCCAACCCTTGTCACTGTTGATATTCTATGGAGGGTTGTGATTCGTTGAAGTTAAATAACAAAGCAACTGATTTGTTTCCTGCCCCGTTTCGGCAGCCTCTGAAAACTTCGACCTTATAGAATTTAGAGGACTGTCTTCAGCAAATTCTCTTCTAATCAGTGATATACAAATTATTCTCAGATTCACTGTAGCCTTTGAATAATGTTAGTTTTAACAGCGCATACATGTTTTCCCCCGCTCTAATGATTCCAAATTGAAATCGACATGAATGATTAACAAAATAGTGTTGTGTTTAGCTTTCTGCGTTGGCGACCCACTTGAAACAAAATGCAACAATCCACAATGTAGCTGGCTGTCTGTGTGTCTATGTACGCTGCTGACTCAACACTATACACTTCGGCTGCAACAATAAAATAAATAACTGAGACACTTAACATAGATTTCTAGTCAGTTTTATAATGTGTAACTAGCAATAGACTGGTGCTAAATTATCTCAAACTAAAAGCATCATTTTTGGGACAAATCACTCGCTCAACGCTAAACCTCGTTTGGATTCATTATTGAATAATGTGGCTGTTGAGGAGACTAAACCGCTGGGTGTCACCCTAGATAGCAAGCTGTCATGGTCAAAACATAGACTCAATGGTTGCTAAAATGGGAATTGGTCTGTCCATGATAGGGCGTTGCTCTGTCTTGACTTCTCAGTTGACCAGACATGTCCTACAGGCCCTAGTGTAGTCGCACCTGGACTACTGCCCAGCTGTGTGGTCATGTCCTACAGGCCCTAGTTTAGTTGCACCTGGACTACTGCCCAGCTGTGTGGTCATGTCCTACAGGCCCTAGTTTAGTTGCACCTGGACTACTGCCCAGCTGTGTGGTCATGTCCTACAGGCCCTAGTTTAGTTGCATCTGGACTACTGCCCAGCTGTGTGGTCATGTCCTACAGGCCCTAGTTTAGTTGCACCTGGACTACTGCCCAGCTGTGTGGTCATGTGCTGCAGGCCCTTGTTTAGTTGCATCTGGACTACTGCCCAGCTGTGTGGTCATGTCCTACAGGCCCTAGTTTAGTCGCACCTGTACTACTGCCCAGCTGTGTGGTCATGTCCTACAGGCCCTAGTTTAGTCGCACCTGGACTACTGCCCAGCTGTGTGGTCATGTCCTACAGGCCCTAGTTTAGTCGCACCTGGACTACTGCCCAGCTGTGTGGTCATGTCCTACAGGCCCTAGTTTAGTTGCACCTGGACTACTGCCCAGCTGTGTGGTCATGTCCTACAGGCCCTAGTTTAGTCGCACCTGGACTACTGCCCAGCTGTGTGGTCATGTCCTACAGGCCCTAGTTTAGTCGCACCTGGACTACTGCCCAGCTGTGTGGTCATGTCCTACAGGCCCTAGTTTAGTTGCACCTGGACTACTGCCCAGCTGTGTGGTCATGTCCTACAGGCCCTAGTTTAGTTGCACCTGGACTACTGCCCAGCTGTGTGGTCATGTCCTACAGGCCCTAGTTTAGTTGCACCTGGACTACTGCCCAGCTGTGTGGTCATGTCCTACAGGCCCTAGTTTAGTTGCATCTGGACTACTGCCCAGCTGTGTGGTCATGTCCTACAGGCCCTAGTTTAGTTGCACCTGGACTACTGCCCAGCTGTGTGGTCATGTGCTGCAGGCCCTTGTTTAGTTGCATCTGGACTACTGCCCAGCTGTGTGGTCATGTCCTACAGGCCCTAGTTTAGTCGCACCTGGACTACTGCCCAGCTGTGTGGTCATGTCCTACAGGCCCTAGTTTAGTCGCACCTGGACTACTGCCCAGCTGTGTGGTCATGTCCTACAGGCCCTAGTTTAGTTGCACCTGGACTACTGCCCAGCTGTGTGGTCATGTCCTACCGGCCCTAGTTTGGTTGCACCTGGACTACTGCCCAGCTGTGTGGTCATGTCCTACAGGCCCTAGTTTAGTTGCACCTGGACTACTGCCCAGCTGTGTGGTCATGTCCTACAGGCCCTAGTTTAGTTGCACCTGGACTACTGCCCAGCTGTGTGGTCATGTGCGGCAGAGAAGGACATAGGTCAATTGCAGTTGGTCCAGAACAAAGCAGCACATATCACACTTTGATGCACACGGAGAGAAAGTGTCAGTAACTTGCATGTCAGTCTCTCCTGGCTCAAAGAGGAGGATGGATTGACTGCATCACTATGGGTCGTTGTGAGAGGTGTTGACGTGTTGAAGGTACCCAACTGTCTGTTCAAGCAGTTGGCACACAGATCAGACACTCATCAGTACAACACTAGACATGTAACCAGAGGTCTCTTCACAGTTCCAGGTCCAGAACAGAGGCTGGGAAACACACAGTATTAAATAGAGCCATGACTACATGGAACTCTTTGCCACCCTTTAAACAAAAGAACACCTTACTGCACAAAGGGGACTGTGAAGAGACACAGCCATTTTATATATCTTGTATTGTAATTTGCACTGTACTAAGTATTAGACCTAGATATTGTGTGTATGTACTGATATGTAGGCTATGCTTGACGTTTTAAATGTGTGTTGTTCAGTCCTTGACTAATAATGTCCTGTACTATGTATTATGTCATGTTTCATTTGGATCTCAGGAAGAGTAGCTGGTGCTTTTACAGCGGCTAATGGGGATCCTGATTAAATACCAAAATACCTAAAAAACTGTTACAAAGATAATGTTAGGAAACCAGAGATTCTCTGCACAGCTGAACTTGGTAGTTAATTAACACTGCAAGCCTGTGGTAACTGTGATGTCATCAGTCATTCTTAAAAGGGACAATAGGATTCTTTTTGATTCCCAATAAGAAAAAAGTAGTCCAATAGGATTCTGATAAAGGTGTCCAAAATCCTATAGTATTGTGAGAATCCAATAGGATTCTATAGGAAAAGTCACTATTCCTAAAGGATATTTTGACTAGGGCTTTCACTGTCCATTCAATAACATCTGAAAATACTCCTTAAAAAACACAATGTGTGAAAGAATTTAGAGAAAGTTTACTAAACATATAGTAGTATTGAGACATTAGATATAATTTGTTTTCAGCACAAACACTGGTCTAATCCAGCCAACTCTCTCCTAAACCTCTCCTCCTGTCTGCAGATGCCTGTGATCTCACACTGGACCCAAACACAGCACACAGAAACCTCTCTCTGTCTGAGGGGAACAGAAGGGTGGAGAGGGTTAAAGAGGAGCAGCCGTATCCTGATCACCCAGAGAGATTTGATTTAGTTCCCCAGGTGCTGTGTAGAGAGGGTCTGACTGGGCGCTGTTACTGGGAGGTCGAGTGGAGCGGGCTGGCTGACATAGGAGTGACATATAAAGGCAACAGCAGAAAAGGAGACGGTTCTTTCTGTGACTTTGGATACAATAACAAGTCCTGGCGTCTGGCCTGCCGTGGGAATCATTACATTGCTCTCCACAATAATGAATATACTACTATACCTGCACCACACCTCATCAACCCTCCTCAACCCCAGGGAGACCTGTCCTCCTCCCCTTCACACCTCATCAACCCTCCTCAACCCCAGGGAGACCTGTCCTCCTCCGCTCCACACCTCATCAACCCTCCTCAACCCCAGGGAGACCTGTCCTCCTCCACTCCACACCTCATCAACCCTCCTCAACCTCAGGGAGACCTGTCCTCCTCCCCTCCACACCTCATCAACCCTCCTCAACCCCAGGGAGACCTGTCCTCCTCCCCTCCACACCTCATCAACCCTCCTCAACCCCAGGGAGACCTGTCCTCCTCCGCTCCACACTTCATCAACCCTCCTCAACCCCAGGGAGACCTGTCCTCCTCCCCTCCACACCTCATCAACCCTCCTCAACCCCAGGGAGACCTGTCCTCCTCCCCTCCACACCTCATCAACCCTCCTCAACCCCAGGGAGACCTGTCCTCCTCCCCTCCACGCCTCATCAACCCTCCTCAACCCCAGGGAGACCTGTCCTCCTCCCCTCCACGCCTCATCAACCCTCCTCAACCCCAGGGAGACCTGTCCTCCTCCCCTCCACGCCCCATCAACCCTCCTCAACCCCAGGGAGACCTGTCCTCCTCCCCTCCACGCCTCAGAGTAGGAGTGTTTCTGGACTGGCCGACCGGCACTCTGTCGTTCTACAAGGTCTACTGTGGCTTGATGACCCACCTGTACACATTCCAGACCATATTCACAGAGCCCCTCTATCCCACTTTTGGGCTTCAGCATCCTCACACCTCTGTGTCCCTCGGGTTTGCCAGCAATCCTGTATCATCTGAGGTAGACAACGTTTAAAATATTATTATAGATATTCTCCTCACTGTATTTTCTGTTATGAATTTAAATTGAAGAAGCTATTGATCAAATAATCGTTAATTAATTAATTCAGAGTTGATAAAGGCTGTGTTCGAGCTCATTAAATCTGTTTTGTATTGTTAGTAAATTGTGACTCACTGACTGATCTACAAACAATAATAGTTTGTAGATTAAACTAGTTTTTAATCTATTTTTTGTAGATCAGTGATTTGAAGATCAGTCAGTCGGCAGTCGATGATGCTGTCAATGTCAAACAAACTATATTAAGCAATGAAGTAAAACGAATTGTGACTTCAGGCTTTGACTGATTTGATGTTCCACCCTGACGTATTGGTATATCATCCAATGAGATATGAGCAAAGGCGGGCTTATAATAGATGACTGTACCAAGTATGTACAGGGGCGGCAGCCTAGTGGTTAGAGCGTTGGGCCAGTAACCGAAAGGTTGCTAGCTCGAATCCCCGAGCTGACAAGGTAAAAATCTATGATTCTGCCCCTGAACAAGGCAGTTAACACACTGTTCCTAGGCCGTCACTGTAAATAAGAATTTGTTCTTAACTGACTTGCCGAGTTAATTAAAGATAAAAAGTGAAGTATATGATATCCATCCTTTATCATGAGAGTCATAAATGAGCTGGGCTACTATTCCTTTTCATTAGAGGCATTTCCACTTGATGAATGAAATACATCTTTTACTCTGTTTGAATACATTCAAATTCAGTTGTAACATCTTTTGTCTTATGATCTTTTAAATCAGAGACCAGGATTGGTTCGTGGAAAGTTGTAAAATGGCTCTCTATTTGCCCTTTGCGTGTAGACTAGACACCAATACAAGACTACCACTGAAGAACACCATTGGCATTGTTCTCAGCTAATTTGCATGCCGCTGTCAGTCACTGAATCGTTAGGCTCTGCGGGGTCGTCAACAACCAGAGGTCTGGTTTTCAGGGGGAATGGAAGAGAGAGGCTGTGACAAGGGAGAGACTTTTATTCTTGTCAAGACCAAAATGTGGGTTATCTAGTTTCAGGCATTAATTTTACCTCTGCTATGTCAGGTCACTGAATAGTAATGAGAAAAGGGAGGAGCCAACTGTCAAATCCTGGAGAAATTGGGGGTGGAGACTATTCAGTTAATCAAATATATTTATGATTTCTGCACGTCTAAATTGGGGGTGGAGACTATTCAGTTAATCAAATATATTTATGATTTCTGCACGTCTAAATTGGGGGTGGAGACTATTCAGTTAATCAAATATATTTATGATTTCTGCACGTCTAAATTGGGGGTGGAGACTATTCAGTTAATCAAATATATTTATGATTTCTGCACGTCTAAATTGGGGGTGGAGACTATTCAGTTAATCAAATATATTTATGATTTCTGCACGTCTAAATTGGGGGTGGAGACTATTCAGTTAATCAAATATATTTATGATTTCTGCACGTCTAAATTGGGGGTGGAGACTATTCAGTTAATCAAATATATTTATGATTTCTGCACGTCTAAATTGGGGGTGGAGACTATTCAGTTAATCAAATATATTTATGATTTCTGCACGTCTAAATTGGGGGTGGAGACTATTCAGTTAATCAAATATATTTATGATTTCTGCACGTCTAAATTGGGGGTGGAGACTATTCAGTTAATAAAATATATTTATGATTTCTGCACGTCTAAATTGTGTGGAGAAAGGCACAAATAATGTTATTCATAATAATTATCATAAGAATACTTCCAGAACCACCATGAGGACACTTTAATGATTACCATGTAGCACACGAGGTTGGTGGCACCTTTATTGGGGAGGACAGGCTTGTGGTAATGGCTGGAGTGGAATTAGTGGAATGGTATCAAATACATCAAACACATGTTTTCCAGGTGTTTGATGCCATTCCATTCGCTCCCTTTTGGCCATTATTATGAGCCGTCCTCCCCTCAGCAGCCTCCACTGCCGTGTACTGTATATAATACATTTCTGTATAGAATCTTGATTAAATATGATACACAACATGTATTAACTTTTTATTTACAAGATAAAACATTTTTGCTTCATTGAATTAATGTTTAACTTTGTTTGAATGTATTCATGAAAATGGTGTTCAGACTACTAATTCTGTGTCTATGTTCAGGACACCCGCTGTCCAGATGAGATCCTGAAAATGGCAGAAATATGCAGAGAAGAAGAAGGAAAAGAGGAAGATGATGATGAAGAAAAATACAACAGAGAAGCGTGTATGTAATCAGTCCAAAGGGTTGTGATAGTGTCTACTGAAGTATCACCAGCTTTATAACTTTTAATGTTATGATATGCTCCTCCACTGCCTGAAGAAGATTCGGAATGAGGGTCACACTGACAATGACATACTTACACTTTCTCTGTGCAGATTCTCCTCTCCTGGAATACAGTGATCCAACCTTGCCAAAACAGAAAGGATCATCCATTCCCTTGCCACGCTCTCACAGTTGGCCTTTTTCTAGTGAGGGAACAACGGAAGAGGAGAGCGAGGACAGTGTCCGAGGACTTCTGTCTGACAGCTTACCTGATGCCATGGAGAATTTAAACTTTACAGAGATTAGAAGAGTCAACCAAGGCCTGTGTACTACTGACCCTCCCACGGTAAGACCTTTGCTGTAAAGAAAGCAAGAAATACCAGTTTATATGTTTATATTCAACTACTGTTCAAACTATAACACATTTTATTGTCTTTACATTGTAGACGGTACCCAATCACTTTGAACCTGAAATCTATAGTCATGAGGGCAAGGGAGCATACCGGTAATGTTTTTTCCTCAATAATAGTTTCTAAGGACAATGCCTCATTTAAAAAAATCTAATACAGGAAATATAATTAAAATGTCATTCTTCACCATTGTTTCCTCTAGGTTCCAGTGCCCCAGTGCAGGTCTGTTCCAGTGCAGTATAACAGGCCTGGTGTTTAGGATGGAGGGAGAGGGAGAGGTGCTCTATAGGACAGTCCACTGGGACAGGAGGCTTCTATCCCAGAGTGGCAAGAGACCTGCAGGACCCCTGTTCAACATCGACTGCCCTCAGAAGTCTGTCTATCAACTATACCTCCCACACTGTCAGATTCATTCTTGTGAGTAATCATTTCAAGCAATGTTCATTAATGAAAGATGTTGTAGCTCAGACACACAGGTAGAATTGTCAAACGTTGGCCTGCCAACAGCACTTAGCACCTACGAACAGTCAATCTCTTTTGTGTTCACATAGCAAAGACCTTGAAGTTGTTAGCCACTCGGCGTTAAAATACTCCAAACCAGGTGGCAGTAGTATTGTTTGGCAATGCATGTTGGTGTGTGTTGCTTAGTTTATGGTCTAGATTAACCTCGCTCCCCTTTTGTAGGACCGCGGATCAATTCCCCCCTTATATATATATATATAGTTGAAGTCGGAAGTTTACATACACCTTAGCCAAATACATTTAAACTCAGTTTCACAATTCCTGACATTTAATCCTAGTAAAAAATCACTGTCAGTTAGGATCACCACTTTATTTTAAGAATGTGAAATAATAGTAGAGAGAATGATTTATTTCAGCAGGATTGAGGTCAGGGCTTTGTGATGGCCACTCCAATACCTTGACTTTGTTGTCCTTAAGCCATTTTGCCACAACTTTGGAAGTATGCTTGGGGTCATTGTCCATTTGGAGGACCCATTTGCAACCAAGCTTTCACTTCCTGACTGATGTCTTGAGATGTTGCTTCAATATATCCACATCATTTTCCTCCTGATGATGCCATCTATTTTGGGAAGTGCACCAGTCCTTCCTGCAGCTGTCCTTCCTGCACCCCCACAACATGATGCTGCCACCCTCGTGCTTCACGGTTGGGATGGTGTTCTTCGGCTTGCAAGCCTCCCCCTTTTTCCTCCAAACATAACTATGGTCATTATGGCCAAACGGTTCTATTTTTGTTTCATCAGACCAGAGGACAAAAAGTATGATCTTTGTCCCCATGTGCAGTTGCAAACTGTAGTCTGGCTTTTTTATGGCAGTTTTTGAGCAATGTCTTCTTCCTTGCTGAGCGACCTTTCAGGTTATGTCGATATAGGACTTGTTTTACTGTGGATGGCCTGGAGATAGAAGCTGTTTTTCAGTCTCTCGGTCCCAGCTTTGATGCACCTGTACTGACCTTGCCTTCTGGACGATAGCGGAGTGAACAGGCCGTGGCTCGGGTAGCTGAGGTCCTTGATGATCTTCTTGGCCTTCCTTTGACACCGGGCACTGTAGATGTCCTGGCAGTGTGCCTTGTCTGTGATGTGCATACGTTGTCAGTAATGTTATCATTGTGGAACTTAAAGCTTTTTACCCTCTCCTCTGCGGCCCAGTCGATGTGGGCCTGCTCCCTTTGCTGTCTCCTGAAGTCCACGATCAGCTCCTTCATTTTGTTGATGTTGAGGGAGAGGTTATTTTCCTGGCACCACTCCGCCTGGACCCTCACCTCCCAGGGCCACAAGCTTAGTTATGGTGTTGAAGGCTGAGGTGAACAGCACTCTTATATAGGTATTTCTCTTGTTCAGATGGGATAGGACAGTGTGTATTGCGATGGCGATTGCGTCAACTGTGAATCTGTTGGGGTGTTATGCAATTTGTAGTGGGTCAAGGGTGTCAAACTCATTCCACAGAGTGTCTGCAGGTTTTTTTCCTTTCAATGAAGACCTAGACAACCAGGTGAGGGAGAGTTCCTTACTAATTAGTGACCTTTATTCATCAATCAAGTAGAAGGGAGGAGCAAAAACCTGCAGACACTTGGCCCTCCGTGGAATGACTTTGACACATGTGGTCTAGGGTATCGGGTAAGGTGGAGGTGATATGATCCTTAACTAGCCTCTCAAAGAACTTCTATCGCGCTACGGGGCGATAGTCACTTAGTTCCGTTACCTTTGCTTTCTTGGGTACAGGAACAAATGGTGGACATCTTGAATCTTACGCTGCTGCTACTCTCTGTTTATTATCTATGCATAGTCACTTTACCTCTACCTACATGTACATATTACCTCAATTACCTTGACTAACCGGTGCCCCCGCACCTTGACTCTGTACCGGTACCACCTGTATATAGCCTCCACATTGACTCTGTACCGGTACCCCCTGTATATAGCCTCCACATTGACTCTGTACCAGTACCCCCTGTATATAGCCTCCACATTGACTCTGTACCAGTACCCCCTGTATATAGCCTCCACATTAACTCTGTACCGGTACCCCCTGTATATAGCCTCCACATTGTACCAGTACCCCCTGTATATAGCCTCCACATTGACTCTGTACCGGTACCCCCTGTATATAGCCTCCACATTGACTCTGTACCAGTACCCCCTGTATATAGCCTCCACGTTGACTCTGTACCAGTACCCCCTGTATATAGCCTCCACATTAACTCTGTACCGGTACCCCCTGTATATAGCCTCCACATTGTACCAGTACCCCCTGTATATAGCCTCCACATTGACTCTGTACCGGTACCCCCTGTATATAGCCTCCACATTGACTCTGTACCGGTACCCCCTGTATATAGCCTCCACGTTGACTCTGTACCGGTACCCCCTGTATATAGCCTCCACATTGACTCTGTACCGGTACCCCCTGTATATAGCCTCCACATTGACTCTGTACCGGTACCCCCTGTATATAGCCTCCACATTGACTCTGTACCGGTACCCCCTGTATATAGCCTCCACATTGACTCTGTACCGGTACCCCCTGTATATAGCCTCCACATTGACTCTGTACCGGTACCCCCTGTATATAGCCTCCACATTGACTCTGTACCGGTACCCCCTGTATATAGCCTCCACATTGACTCTGTACCGGTACCCTCTGTATATAGCCTCCACATTGACTCTGTACCGGTACCCCCTGTATATAGCCTCCACATTGACTCTGTACTGGTACCCCCTGTATATAGCTTCCACATTGACTCTGTACCGGTACCCCCTGTATATAACCTCCACATTGACTCTGTACCGATACCTCCTGTATTTAGCCTCGCTATTGTTATTTTATTGCTGCTCTTTAATTATTTATTTATTTTTACAATTTTGACTTATCTTTTTTTGACTTAACACTTATGTTTCTTAATCCAGCCACCGTGTCAGATTTCAAAAAGGCTTCACGGCGAAAGAAAACCATGTGATAATCTGAGGACAGCGCCCAGCATACCAACACATGAAAATCAGAATTCAACCCATAGGCGTGACACAAAAGTCAGAAATAATGATATAATTCATGCCTTACCTTTGAAGAAATCCTTCTGTTGGCACTCCAATATGTCCCATAAACATCACACATGGTCCTTTTGTTCGATTAATTCCATCGTTATATCTCCAAAATGTCCATTTATTTGTTAAGTTACCTGTAATCTTGATCCAAACATTTCAAACAACTTTCCTAATAAAACTTTAGGATTTTTAAACGTAAATAATTGATCAAATTTAAGACGGACTATACCGTGTTCAATAGAGGATAAAATGAAAGTGGAGCGAGTTTCAGGTCACGCGCACCAAACCAAACAATCCACCTGTCTTGAGCCTCTTCTTCTTCACCACTCAAAGGAAAAACATCAACCAATTTCTAAAGACTGTTGACATCTAGTGGAAGCCGTAGGAACTGCAAGCATATTTCTATTAAAACGGGCTTGCCATAGAAACCTAATAGAAAACAGATTGAAAATTCCCTGGATGGATTGTACTCAGGGTTTTGCCAGCCAAATCAGTTCTGTTATACTCACAGACATTATTCAAACAGTTTTAGAAACTTTAGAGTGTTTAGTGTTTTCTATCCAAATCTACCAATTATATGCATATGCTAGCTTCTGGGCCTGAGTAGCAGGCAGTTTACTTTGGGCACATTTTCATCCGGACGTAAAAATAGTGCCCCCAATCCTAAATAAGTTTTAAACTGCATTGTAGGTTAAGGGCTTGTAAGTAAGCATTTCACTGTAAGGTTTACACCTGTTGTATTTGGCGCATGTGACAAATACAATTTGATTTGACAACAGACTGTGATAGGGAGGGATTTTAATACGTCCATCAACACTCCAGCCAGCTGGTCTACTGACATTTTGCCTGTTTCATTGCCTTACGGAGCTGGACTGTTTGTACTCGTCCATGTTCCCAGGCACCTTGCCTTGGTTAAATGCTGTGTTTTGCGCTTTTAATTTCACCTTTATTTAACCAGGTAGGCTAGTTGAGAACAAGTTCTCATTTACAACTGCGACCTGGCCAAGATAAAGCACAGCAGTTCGACACATACAACAACACAGAGTTACACATGGAGTAAACAAACATACAGTCAATAATACAGTAGAAAAAGTCTATGTAGAGTGTGTGCAAATGAGGTAAGATAAGGGAGGTAAGGCAATAAATAGGGCCTGGTGGTGAAGTAATTACAATATAGCAGTTAAACACTGGAATGGTAGATGTGCAGAAGATGAATGTGCAAGTAGAGATACTGGGGTGCAAAGGAGCAAGATAAATAAATACAGTATGGGGATGAGGTAGTTGGATGGGCTGTATACAGATGGGCTATGTACTGTAAGGTTTACACCTGTTGTATTCGGCGCATATGACAACAGACTGGGATAGGGAGGGATTTGAATATGTCCGTCAATACTCCAGCCAGCTGGTCTGCACATGCTCTGAGTAATGCTGCTATCTATCCACAGTTCTGCCATCTGTCCAAGTTCTGATCGCCACAGTGGGAACAACATATTCTATGCACTTCCTGATAAACTCAGTCACCAAGCAGTGTATATGTCAATGTTATTCTTAGAGGCAACCTGGAACATATCCCTGTTACATTCCCCAGCAAGAAAACCCAAATTATGTCGCTCAAACAGAAGGGGGAACTAACAAAGAGTCACTGACAACAACCAAAACAAAACAGCTGGGGTTCTAGGAGGGGTTCTGAAAGACACTCATGGGGGTGTCCACTGAAAGTTGACTGATAACAGCAACTGGAACCTAAAAGACACCCACCATGAGCACCCACTAAATTTGCCCAAGAAGAGGCGAACAAAAGAAAAACCCACATCAAACTTAAAGACACGAAGCAAACCAAAAAGTGGATTAAAATGAAAACAGGAAAGAGCAGATAAAAGATTGTTTGTCTAGAAATCAAAATAGGCATCGCCAACTAAATGTGTTAACCCTCCACAACTAGAGCACTGGGCCAGCCATTCTTAAATAGCACCTGGGCCAACACAGGTGAAACCCCTTCACACTAACGAGATGGCAACCAGCACAGGTGTAACACATACTGACTAACAAGGTGACACAAATCGGTGCGCCCTATGTGCTAACGTGCTAAAAGTCCAACCTCAAAACCTAAATGGAAAAACCAAAACCTAAAACAATCTTGAAGCATAGATTCCGATTGGTCACACCAACGTTGAACAATCCTTACTACGTGTTTAAGTTTCTGCCTATAAGGAAGGGAGGAGCAGAATGGAGGCGTGATCTTATTTGCCGTAGGGGGAGCCGGGGAAGGCCCTGACACTGACAGTCACTCAATTAGCGCATGTAAGCTAAAATCTTTTTGATTTGTAAGTTAGTCTAGCCAGCTATCTAAACTTGATCGAATTACTGACCGGGGCGCCCCCATTGATTTTGTTAGTCACTCTCACTCAAACTGCAAACATTTCTCTCCACATCATGGACAAATGTGTAGAATTGCAGCAAACTTGCTTTAATAGTAAAACATTTTCTCTATCCCCATTGCAAAATGTGTAGAATTGTAGCAAACTTGCTTTAAAACTACAACATTTTCTCTACGCCCCATTGCAAATTGTGTAGAATTGCAAATGAACTCTACAGCTTCTACCGGGTCGGCATGCTGAAGCTGCTGGTTTTGTTCTAGCGAGAGAAGGAACGGCCTCCCACTGTGATAAGTACCTACCGGCAATAAGATTTTCTGTGTGTTTCATGCTTTAGACTTCGCTAAACAAGATTACTCTGATCATTTGTTGCAATACCTTGTTTGTCATTGTTATCGTAGTAGTAGCCTATATCAGAGAAAGCTCAGAATGTTATCTTTCTTCAGGTGGTGGATGTGACTTCCTGTCTGTAGCCCATGTGACTGATGATGACATCATTGAGTTTCTCCCTCCCCATGAGATAACAGACACACATGTCATAATAAGCATCACTGGATTCTCTGCTTATGGTGATGTCACAGATGAGGATGCTCTCATCTCCCCCATACTTGCACATGTGTTGTTATTCTACCAACCACTTGGCAAGAGGTCCATCCTGAATGTGTTGTTGCTTCCCAGTAATGTTGTGAGAAAAGAGGTGAGCTGGAACCCTACAACCCTACAAACCCACTTCTATCTGGCTGGAATTCAATCAAATACACAATGGGGAATGTAATGGTGTTTTAGCATAACGGCAAAAAAAATGAGGAGAGTTGCAGCAACATGTTTGACTGAAATACATATTTTCACTTATTTAGTAGTTTGTTCCATTTTTTATTCTTGAGTTTCAGATATTGTTTTAACTTACATTCCCTGCAATCATTTAAATAATCAAGTGCATTTTTATTCCTATTGACGCACAATTTAACTGTATATTTTTGGTCCTTTTAAGGTGCGGGAGTTGATTGAAAGGGATGGAATAAGAGAAATTCTAACAACTTCTCTGTGTACACTTACCCCAAAGCAAGAATACACCCTCTCCACTAACCCTGCAGATGCACATCCAATACAACCAAATGTAAATCTGAGATATGGTTGAATAATACATTTGTTATTACTATGTAATGCATACACCTCCCGGGTGGCGCAGTGGTCTAGGGCACTGCATCGCAGTGCTAGCTGCGCCACCAGAGTCTCTGGGTTCGCGCCCAGGCTGGGCTGGGTTCGCGCCCAGGCTCTGTCGCAGCCGGCCGCAACCGGGAGGTCCGTGGGGCGACGCACAATTGGCATAGCGTCGTCCGGGTTAGGGAGGGTTTGGCCGGTAGGGATATCCTTGTCTCAGTATGTAAAATGTAATAAAATGTATGCACTCTACTGTAAGTCGCTCTGGATAAGAGCGTCTGCTAAATGACTAAAATGTAAAATGTAAATGTACTTTCATTCTCACTTATCATTTCACTGACTCGCAATGTCTCTATTTCAGAAATCAGTTTGTGAAATGTCCCTTTTTTTTGTTACAGCCAGCAAAATTTGTGGATTCCTATGAAAACTACGTCCCCACCTTTCAGTTGTTTATTAAACCTGTTGTTGAAGAAGTGAATCTTCTTCTGGAAGAAAATAAAGCTGATAAACTTGTATGGAACGGACTTATCTGGCTTCCAGGTAACATAAATTCTAAACTCAAATTCAATCAAATGAACTTGGATGGACCATGTGGACCACATAACTAACCCAAGATAGTTCATCTGTGTTGTTTACAGGGGGAGCAAGTTAAGCATAGTGGGAAGAACAAGTAAGGAGGTGGGCAGAGCCGAGCACGAGCTAGCGAGATCCTTTTGGCGCATTGTAGCATGTATTTGCACATTTCCGTCAGGGACCACCATCTCTGTTAAGTGTGTGTTTGTGCACAAACTCAATTCAACCTTGAACTCCTTCAAAAACATTTATTTTACTTTGTCAATTAGTCAAATATATAAAACGTAATGCACTGTGTTTGTAACAGATTTTCTTTTTGGGGACAGAAACATTTATTGAGATCAGATATTTAATCAATGAGAAAATGTGCAGAATATCAGGCCAGTTTCACCTTGATCCACCGTCTCCCACTACCTACAACTGGACTTCTTCTCTCACGACCATATTTGGTGGTGAGAACATTCTAAACGGATGCTTCAGCTTCATATCCCCTGTGACATGTCTGGGTTTCCCCTTCTGTCTGTATTCCCACAATATTTCATTAGGTTGTGGGAGCATTGTGTGGACATGACGAGATATGTTACCAAAACACAAAAACTGTCCAGTTAAAAACATTTGCCTGATTTTGCAAGAACGTTCCCGGAACATATTTTTTACGTTCTTTAAAAATTCATAAAACATTTCTTTAGGTTCTGGGAACATATGACGCTTCCCAAAACACTAAATCTGTCCAACAACTCTGATCCGAAGGTGCAAACCGCTGGCGGTCGGTTCCGTTTAAGATGAGGGAGAGCGAAACGTTTTGCAACAGAAACAGCAGAATGATCACCGGCCACACAGTTCACTTTCATAGCAGCCATACAAACAGCATCATTGCATCTATGCGCTCTCCTCCTTTCACATTTTCCCTTCACTTGTGGACTTCAGTAAACAACATCAGCTGAAAAACAGCAAAAAAATATAAATAACTCTCCAACTAAAGCCAAACCTTCATACCATAATCGCTACACACAGCCTACATCATTGTCACCATATTAGCTAACATCATAGTCAACATATTAGCTACTATAACTAAAGCGTTGGTAAACCCACAATCCAATCCATGTGTTCAATCATGCAATGCAGTGTACAGGAAGCAGTTTAGCAATTACATCGGTGGGCCCTTGCAAGAGTTAAAGTGTTGGATAGCCTTAGCTAGCTAGCTAACATAAATAGCATTCCTCTCTGTTTGAGTTAAGTTCAACTATTTCCTTTCTTTCTCTGAGTCAACTACTCACCAAACTTTATGCACTGCAGTACTAGATGCATTCTCTGATCCTTTGATTGGATGAACAACATGTAAGTTCATGCTGCAAGAGCTCTGATAGGTTGGAGGACGTCCTCCGGAAGTCGTCAGAATTACTGTGTAAGTCTATGGAACGGGGCGAGAACCATGAGACTCCTAGGTTTTGTCTTGAAGTCAATGTACCCAGAGGAGGACAGAAGCTAGCTGTCCTCCTGCTACACCAGGGTGCTACCCTAAAAGAGTGCTGCTGAGACTACTGTAGACCTTCATTGCAAAACAGTGTGTTTTAATCAATTATTTGGTGACGTGAATATATTTTGTATAGTTTTATCTAAAAAGGATAACTGTCCAAACAGATCTGCAAGGAAGGTGGATGCTTTTAAAAATACTATTGAATGAACAATATATATATTTTTAATTACTCATTAATCTATATGGTCCAAATAAGGATGATCCACACTTCTTTGAAAAATATTTATAACAATCTATCAAGCTCACAAGCAACATACGATCGATCCTATTATTATGGTGGGAGATTATAACACAGTTTTAAGTACTTCAATGCACCGTAAAGGAAATCACACTACAAACTATCACCCTCATGCACTTAAGGAGATCACACTACAAACTATCACCCTCATGCACTTAAGGAGATCACACTACAAACTATCACCCTCATGCACTTAAGGAGATCACACTACAAACTATCACCCTCATGCACTTAAGGAGATCACACTACAAACTATCACCCTCATGCACTTAAGGAGATCACAACTATCATGGACACATTAGAACTAGTGGATATATGGAGGCTTAAATACAGACCTAGTGAGATATACATGGAGGATGCTTAATATCCTGACCTAGTGAGATATACATGGAGGAGGCTTAAAAATCCAGACCTAGTGAGATATACATGGAGGAGGCTTAAAAATCCAGACCTAGTTAGATATACATGGAAGAGGTTTAATATCCAGACCTAGTTAGATATACATGGAGGAGGCTTAATATCTTGACCTAGTGAGATATACATGGAGGAGGCTTAAAAATCCAGACCTAGTGAGATATACATGGAGGAGGCTTAATATCCAGACCTAGTTAGATATACATGGAGGAGGCTTAATATCCAGACCTAGTTAGATATACATGGAGGAGGCTTAAAAATCCAGACCTAGTTAGATATACATGGAGGAGGCTTAATATCCTGACCTAGTTAGATATACATGGAGGAGGCTTAATATCCTGACCTAGTGAGATATACACGGAGGAGGCTTAATATCCTGACCTAGTTAGATATACATGGAGGAGGCTTAATATCCAGACCTAGTTAGATATACATGGAGGAGGCTTAATATCCTGACCTAGTTAGATATACATGGAGGAGGTTTAATATCCAGACCTAGTGAGATATACATGGAGGAGGTTTAATATCCAGACCTAGTTAGATATACATGGAGGAGGCTTAATATCCTGACCTAGTTAGATATACATGGAGGAGGTTTAATATCCAGACCTAGTGAGATATACATGGAGGAGGCTTAATATCCAGACCTAGTGAGATATACATGGAGGAGGCTTAATATCCAGACCTAGTGAGATATACATGGAGGAGGCTTAATATCCAGACCTAGTGAGATATACATGGAGGAGGCTTAATATCCTGACCTAGTTAGATATACATGGAGTGTCGTGGCAGAATCAGATTTAGCTAAGTAACATAGATAGATAAGATGTTATTTTCATCATATGCTTGTGAGATACTTGTCATTAGAATCTTCTGAGCTAGGGATTGGTAACTTGGGGCCAGAGAGGGGAGAGGTCAGGCTTGTCTTAATAAGTCAATGTATCTGTTAAACCATGTGGTGCTAAGTAGAATATTAGAAGGGGAGGAGGACAGAGTGGAATGTTGGTTTCTTATGGGAACGTTGTTTGTAACTATTCCTAAATCATGGGATGGAGTTATTAATTGGGGAACCAGTTAGTTATCTCATACAATGTCTGTACGCCAGTCACTCCCTACTTTTCTCATAGGGGGAAGGAGTTTGGCCGTGTTTGGAACCATTGTATGTCCCCTCTGAGGTTGCCCTTATCTTGACCTAGTATTTGACCTAAGGGGCTCACTGTCTGATTTGGAGTTTGTCCAGGTTTGGGAGTATCTAGAAATGACAATTGATATATGCCATTGGATGAGGTAATGTTTTGGTAGACAGTGAAGTATCAAGCATGAGATTTAAACCTTGTCTTGGGAGATCAAACTGAACGATGATTTATAGCTGATGCTGTCTAGCGATAGGATACTCCTCTTTCGGGTAAAGGATTCTTTGTAAGTTGAGAGGGGGTATCTTGGCTATAAATGAAACTAAGAATTGTTTTGTAAGGACTCTCAGAGAATTCATTTATAGACACTGAATTGATCTGAGAGTCATTAAAGGGCTTTGGTGAAGCTTGTATATATATATTAAAGATGGAATATATAATTTAACTCTGACTTGTGTGTGGTTGGCTCTCTCTCTCTCTTTATTGAGTAATACAGGAAATTTCCACGACAGGAGGAGGCTTAATATCCAGACCTAGTGAGATATACATGGAGGAGGCTTAATATCCAGACCTAGTGAGATATACATGGAGGAGGTTTAATATCCAGACCTAGTGAGATATACATGGAGGAGGCTTAATATCCAGACCTAGTGAGATATACATGGAGGAGGCTTAATATCCAGACCTAGTGAGATATACATGGAGGAGGCTTAATATCCAGACCTAGTGAGATATACATGGAGGAGGCTTAATATCCAGACCTAGTGAGATATACATGGAGGAGGTTTAATATCCAGACCTAGTGAGATATACATGGAGGAGGCTTAATATCCAGACCTAGTTAGATATACATGGAGGAGGCTTAATCAAGCTAGTCGTCTTGATTACTTCCTTGTATCCTTTGCGCTGGCACCAAAAGTAAAAACAAATTTGATTGGGAGCAGAATGCAGTCGGACCATAAAATAATTGTCATCCGCATTACTCTTACAGAATGTCCACGTGGACAAGAATTTTGGAAATGTAATCAAAGCCTACTGGATGACAACCTGTTTTTAACTAAGACAAAGGATTTCATAACTGACTTTTTCCGACATAATAGGTACAACAGATCCCCTTATTGTATGGGACACGTTTTAAATTAGGTCATGCAATTCAGTACTCATCTTTAAAACAAAAACAATTTTGGTCAAAAGAGTTCATATTAACAAAGGAAATAGAGGAAATTACAGTACAGATGTATAGCACTAAAAATGGTACCATTTGCAAACATTTCTAAAAACCAATTTTTGCTTTGTCATTGTGGGGTATTGTTTGTAGATAGATGAGGTAAAAAACTAGAACAAGTCTGTAACATACTTTTTTTTAAAGTCAAGGGATCTGAATACCTTCCGAATGCACTGCGTATATACCCACTTTTTAATGATATTCATGGTCTGTCAAATTACAATTTGTTGAGGAGCATGTGTAATCAAGGTCTCTTTTTACCCACAGTTACACCACCAGGTGGCGCTACAGCAGGTAAATATTATTTCCTGTCTTCCCCAAGAGATTTAATTATGTTAGAGGAGAGTTCCCTAATATCATATTTTTACAGTAAACACAGTAATGTAGCTTTTTAGAATCCTAAAGATAGAAAGAAAACAGGTACTTAATGCTGAGTGAGTGTTGCACCTTTTTCCTTTTCAATTATGAAATAGTTGTTCGGTTGCACCTCGACTCCTGTGGTTAATCGCCTTCCACTTCTTTCCTAATTCAATTACAATTATTAAAGGTAGACTCAGCAAGATGGCATCATTACACACAACAGGGAACTTGTTGTTTACATACATCAACAAAAAGCAGAATTCTGATCTGTCAGGACTGTTTAGTTATGTTTCATATTATTATTTCTGTTTTCAGGGACAAAAAATGTTCATTTTCTGCTGCTTGACATTCTGGAAGAGCTGGGCCGAGGCGACCTGAAGAGATTTCAGTGGTACCTGATTAAGGGTGTGGATGAATTTCCTTCCATCTCAGAGGGCCAGCTGGAGGATGCTGATAAGCTGGTCACAGTGGATAGGATGGTACAGAGCTACTGTGATGAGGGAGCTGTGAAGATCACACTGGAGATCCTGAGGAAGATGGGCCGGAACAACCTGGCTGAGGAGTTAAAGGGGAAGTTGACAAAACAGGTCTGAATGCCTTAATTCAATGAAATTAAGGATTTGATGAATGAATCGATTCGATAAATATGTTAATGTAGGGATAATGATGTGAAAATGTTAAACGCTTATAAAATACCTTTATATACTTATGCAGTGTATCCTACTATAAATCAAATCAAATGTTTATTCATCACGTGAACAGGATACAGCGGGTGTAAATGGCACAGGGAAATGCTTACTTGCCAGCTCCTACAGTTGAAGTCGGAAGTTTACATACACTTAGATTGTAGTCATTAAAACTCGTTTTACAACCACTCCACGTATTTGTTAATGTGATTAGCATGAGGTTGTAAGTAACAAGTACATTTCCCAGGATATTGTCACGCCCTAGCCTTAGTTATCTTTGTTTTCTTTATTATTTTAGTTAGGTCAGGGTGTGACATGGGGGATGTATGTGTTTTGTATTGTCTAGGGATTTTTGTATGTTTATGGGGCAGTGTTTAGTCTAGGTGTATGTATGTCTACGGTTGCCTGGATTGGTTCTCAATTAGAGACAGCTGTCTATCGTTGTCTCTGATTGGGAGCCATATTTAGGCAGCCATAGTCATTAGGTAGGTTGTGGGTGATTGTCTATGTGTAAGTTGCCAGTGTCTGCACTTATTGTTTGCATAGCTTCACTTTCGTCTGTTTGTTGTTTTGATTAGTGTGTATAGTGTTTGTTTTGTTTTCGTCTTCTAATAAAAAGGAAGAATGTATTGTTATCACGCTGCGACTTGGTCCTCCTTTCTTTCACGTGACGACGATCGTGACAGATATAGACATATCTGATATTGGCAGAAAACTTTAATTCTTGTTAATCTAACTGCACAGTCCAATTTACAGTAGCTATTACAGTGAAATAATACCATGCTATTGTTTGAGGAGAGTGCACAGTTATGAACTTGAAAATGTATTAATAAACCAATTAGGCACATTTTGGCAATCTTGATACAACATTTTGAACAAAAATTCAATTGTTTATTGGATCAATCTAAAACTTTACACATACACTGCTGCTATCTAGTGACCAAAATCTAAATTGCGCCTGGGCTGGAATAATAGATTATGTCTTTTCTCTTGCATTTCAAAGATGATGGTACAAAAATACGCATGTTTTTTTCTTTGTATTATCTTTTACCAGATCTATTGTGTTATATTCTCCTACATTAATTCAACATTTCCACGAACTTCAAAGTGTTTCCTTTCAAATGGTATCAAGAATATGCATATCCTTGCTTTAGGTCCTGAGCAACAGGCAGTTAGATTTGGGTATGTCATTTTAGGCAAAAATTGAAAAAAAGATCCTTAAGATGTGTCAATGTGTGAAATGCCTACTTTGAAAGTTTTCTGGAAGCTGTTCTGTGCCATTTTCCCTACATTTCCACCCCACGTGGGCCAACCTCTAGCAATTTGAGTTCCAGACAATGAGATTCAGCCTCACCATTTGACTGACAACTAGCAAGAATCACACAAAGCAGAGCGGGAGAGGGAGAGCAATGACGTGGTGCACATATCTGCACATATGTGAGGTATTATGACATTTTTGGGGACCACTTCTGGCCCTGGGGCCTACTTTCAGAACTACTGGCTGAAAAGTATACAAAAGTACCGGAGAATCCCTTTAACTGTCTTGAATTAGCTTCATGTCTCAGGTGAAGTCACTGCTCAGGGACTTTGCTTTTTAATGGTTGAATAAGGGACATATGTTTTATATCATTGTATATACAGTTGAAGTCGGAAGTTTACATGCACCCTAGCCAAATACATTTAAACTCAGTTTTTCACAATTCCTGACATTTAATCCTAGTAACAATTCCCTGTTTTAGGTCAGTTAGGATCTCCACTTAATTTTAAGAATGTGAAATGTCAGAATAATAGTGTAGAGAGAGATTTTTTTCAGCTTTTATTTCTTTCATCACATTCCCAGTGGGTCAGAAGTTTACATACACTCAATTAGTATTTGGTAGCATTGCCTTTAAGTTGTTTAACTTGGGTCAAACGTTTCGGGTAGCCTTCCACAAGCTTCCCACAATAAGTTGGATGAATTTTGGCCCATTCCTCCTGACAGAGCTGGTTTAACTGAGTCATTGTCCATTTGGAAGACCCATTTGCGACCAAGCTTTAACTTCCTGACTGATGTCTTGAGATGTTGCTTCAATATACCCACATAATTTTACTTTCTCATGATGCCATCTATTTTGTGAAGTGCACCAGTCCCTCCTGCAGCAAAGCACCCCCACAACATGATGCTGCCACCCTCGTGCTTCACGGTTGGAATGGTGTTCTTCGGCTTGCAAGCCTCCCCCTTTTTCCTCCAAACATAACGATGGTCATTATGGCCAAACAGTTCTAATTTTGTTTCATCAGGCCAGAGGACATTTCTCCAAAAAGTATGATCTTTGTCCCCATGTTCAGTTGCAAACCGTAGTCTGGCTTTTTTATGGCGGTTTTGGAGCAGTGGCTTCTGCCTTGCTGAGCGGCCTTTCAGGTTATGTTGATTTATGACAAATTTTACTGTGGATATAGATACTTTTGTACCTGTTTCCTCCAGCATCTTCACAAGGTCCTTTGCTGTTGTTCTGGGATTGATTTGCACTTTTTGCACCAAAGTACATTCATCTCTAGGAGACAGAAAGCGTCTCCTTCTTGAGCGGTATGACGGCTGCGTGGTCCCATGGTGTTTATACTTGCGTACTATTGTTTGTACAGATGAACGTGGTACCTTCAGGCGTTTGTAAATTGCTCCCAAGGATGAACCAGACTTGTGAAGGTTTTTTTCTGAGGTCTTGGCTGATTTCTTTTGATTTTCCCATGATGTCAAGCAAAGAGGTACTGAGTTTGAAGGTAAGCCTTGAAATACATCCACAGGTACACCTCCAATTGACTCAAATAATGTCAATTTGCCTATCAGAAGCTTCTAAAGCCATGACATCATTTTCTGGAATTTTCCAAGCTGTTTAAAGGCACAATCAACTTAGTGTGCTGAGGTGCTGACCTGTTGCACCCTCTACAACCACTCTGATTATTATTATTTGACCCTGCTGGTCATCTATGAACATTTGAACATCTTGGCCATGTTCTGTTATAATCTCCACCCGGCACAGCCAGAAGAGGACTGGGCACCCCTCATAGCCTGGTTCCTCTCTAGGTTTCTTCCTAGGTTCTGGCCTTTCTAGGGAGTTTTTCCTAGCCACTGTGCTTCTACACCTGCTTTGCTTGCTGTTTGGGGTTTTAGGCTGGGTTTCTGTACAGCACTTTGTGACATCAGCTGATGTATGAAGGGCTTTATAAATACATTTGATTGAATTTGATTGAGTGTATGTAAACTTCTGACCCACTGGAGCTCTGATACAGTGAGTTATAAGTGAAATAATCTGTCTGTAAACAATTGTTGGAAAAATGTATTGTGTCATGCACAAAGTAGATGTCTTAACCGACTTGCCAAAACTATAGTTTGTTATTAACAAATATGTGGAGTGGTTGTAAAACTAGTTAATGACTCCAATCTAAGTGTATGAGAACTTCCGACTTCAACTGTAGGAGCTGGCAAGTAAGCCGTGATGAATAAACATTGATTTGATTTATAGTAGGATAAACTGCATAAGTATATAAAGGTATTTTTTAAGCGTTTAACATTTTCACATCATTATCCCTACATTAACATATTTATCGAATCGATTCATTCATCAAATCCTTCATTTCATTGAATTAAGAAAAACTGTTATCATGAGATTATTGTGGTCACAGGTCCCAAAGTGCAGTCATCATCATCATCAACACAACCATCATCATATTGGACTGACTTATTTTAGTCTAAACCCGACTGATGCATTGAGAACAAGCATTTCCAACGTAGTAATTATTTCTCTAGAAACGATATTCAGTCTTTGGAGAAGAATGTTTAACCTTAGCTTGTGTTCTCATGCTCGAACGTTCGCAGAGCCTGTTTTGACTGGAGTCATGCTTAGAATTCCATTTCGCCTAAATGGCACAACAACAAAAATCTCACTTTTTATTTTACCACTACAATCCGTTCATCGGACGAAACTGGAAAAAAACGACTTGTGTAGAAAGTAAACATCCTCACCTCGATGGTGTCAACTGTGCTTATGTCTGCGTAATGAGAATGTAAACACCTCGATGGTGTCAACTGTGCTTATGTCTGCGTAATGAGAAAGTAAACACCTCGATGGTGTCAACTGTGCTTATGTCTGCGTAATGAGAAAGTAAACACCTCGATGGTGTCAACTGTGCTTATGTCTGCGTAATGAGAAAGTAAACACCTCGATGGTGTCAACTGTGCTTATGTCTGCGTAATGAGAAAGTAAACACCTCGATGGTGTTAACTGTGCTTATGTCTGCGTAATGAGAATGTAAACACCTCGATGGTGTCAACTGTGCTTATGTCTGCGTAATGAGAAAGTAAACACCTCGATGGTGTTAACTGTGCTTATGTCTGCGTAATGAGAAAGTAAACACCTCGATGGTGTTAACTGTGCTTATGTCTGCGTAATGAGAAAGTAAACACCTCGATGGTGTTAACTGTGCTTATGTCTGCGTAATGAGAAAGTAGGTGAAAAAATGAAAACAAGCTCGCTGCCCAGATTTACATAATTACAAAGAGGAGATTCTCATGATTGAAATGGCATCCGGCTTGGAAAAAATTGCGGATGCAATGAACTAGTTTTTATTAAAAACAAACGTTGTTAAAAATGTCATGTGTCCAGCCTACCTGTGATGCAACATTTATTGGTTGCCAACCGCCGATAAACCTCATTGAAGAAGAAGGATGGGCTGGGCGGTTGGAAACAAGTAAACTGTAAACGGACCCATCCATGGTAAGAAATATAGTTTAAGGAAGACTGCGTATGCTATTATTTCATGGATAAATATATTATATCTGTACAGTACAGTAGTAGTATCCGTTTCACGTACAGAAACATGTTAGTTCGAGATTGACTTGACCAAGAAACATGATACAATGTCTGGATAAATGTTAATCCTGCTATGAATTCATAACACTGTAATATCATATGAATTCATAGCAAGGTTATAATCTTCATTGTAGTTAACTTTAGTAAGCTTTTGCGACTTAAATCGCATAACATTTTTCCATCAAGTCACCAAACATGGCACTTGCGTTCTCACAGTTATGAAGTTGTATCAAAGACACTGGTTTCCCCTCTTGTCTGTTTAGGCTAGTCCCTAGCCTACGTTGATATCAATACGTTTTAGTGCCACACTTGTGTGGATGTATAATTGTTTTAGGCTACAAGTAAAGCCAATAATAACAATACACATACAGAGCATTCTGAAAGTATTCAGACCCCTTGAATTTTCCACATTTTGTTACGTTACAGCCTCATTCTAACAGAAACACACATCATTATAAACGTCACTGGATTCTCTGTTTATGGAAATGTCCATGAAGAAGATGCTCCCATCTCCCCTATCCAGGGGCTTGTGTTCTTGTTCTACCAACCGTTTGTCCCTGAACAGAGGTCCATCCTGAATGTGTTGTTGCTTCCCAGTAATGTTGTGAGAAAAGAGGTGAGCTGGAACCCTACAACCCTACAAACCCACTTCTATCTGGCTGGAATTCCATCAAACACACAATGGGAAAGGTAATACTAGCATGACGGCTAAACATTTAATCAAACCATTATGGAGAGTAGCAAGGACCAAGTAGCAAGTTTGACTGAATTCCATCTTTTGACCTTATTGCATTATTCTCAAGCTTTAAGTATTGTTTTACTTACATTCTCTTCAAAAAAAATGAAGGAAACACACAATTGTTGGTCCTTTCAAGGTGCGGGAGGTGATTGAAAGGGATGGAATTACAGAAATTCTAACAGTGTTTAAACCAAGTCCATATTTGAGGCTCCATTCAGACGAGACCTGAATCATCATCCTCAAAACTCTGCACTTAGAACCCCCAAACCAAACCCCCTTCCCCTTTTCAATCAAAGTATTACATCAAACCAAACCCCCTTTTCAATCAAAGTATTTAATCAAACCAAACCCCCTTTTCAATCAAAGTATTTAATCAAACCAAACCCCCTTTTCAATCAAAGTATTTAATCAAACCAAACCCCCTTTTCAATCAAAGTATTTCATCACAAACCAAACCCCCTTTTCAATCAAAGTATTTAATCAAACCAAACCCCCTTTTCAATCAAAGTATTTGTGTGACAATGTCTTTACCTATGTTAAGAGCATCTTTTAAAATGTCATTATTTTCTAACAGTAGGGACTAGTGGTCTCCTTTTTGTGATTGATCAGGATAAATATGCGCAACTCTCGCTCTTGAGATTGCAAATACTGTATATCCTTTATCCAAACAATTATTTTAAGGTAACTATGAAGTTTTGGCCATATTGGAGTCAGCAGTAGGGGGAAACATCACCACTGGCCTCCCCACCACCTTGTTCTTGTTGCTTAGCTACGGAGCGCCGTGCAGCATGGTACAAATAATTGCAGTTCATATTGTGCTCTTCTATCATGTGTTTAATGATGTCTGAGGGGAAAACAGTGTGATTGTTTATAGTGACTTCTCCGTTGTAATATCTCAAACGGACGTGGCTGTTTCACCATTATGGATTCCAGATCTAATCAGACTGAATGTCAGGGACTCTTTCCACTCTCAGGGAAATAGGTTGTATTTTGTAGTGTATAACAGGGTTGTGGCCAATTTCAGAATTGAATTGAGAATGACTGAAATTCCAATTAAATTAATTTGAATTGAAGTAGTAAACAGGATTCATAATTGCAATTCGAATTTGAACGAAAGAAAATATAATTGAATTCTGTGAAATGAAAATGTGTCTTCTATTCTTTAGGTGTAGTCTATACAAATGTACAAATTGTAAATTCAATATCAAACATGTAATGTACATGCATATAAAATATTGGTGAAACAATTCATTTTCAGCACAAACTCTTGAAATGGATCATTAAAGAAAACAAAACCTTTATGCAAACATTCTACGGTATTATATTTCATTCGTAACTAAATGTCAGTTACGAATGAAATATAATACCGTAGAATATTTGCATAAAGATTTTGTTTTCCTTGATTATCCATTTCAGGGAGTTCAACATGAGGGAAATACTACATTTCTCACAATACATTAGTTTAATTAACACTCAAGTTGACCATAAATCATAAAAAAGCCAAACAAATGAAATGGTTGGTGTAAATATAATGGTCTATTCTTAAAAAAAAAAAAAGTACCCCCTTTTCTCCCCAATTTTGGTGGTATCCAATTGCTAGTAATTACTATCTTGTCTCATCGCTACAACTCCCGTACGGGCTCGGGAGAGACGAAGGTCGAAAGCCATGCGTCCTCCGAAACACAACCCAACCAAGCCGCACTGCTTCTTAACACAGCGCGCCTCCAACCCGGAAGCCAGCAGCACCAATGTGTCGAGGAAACACCGTGCACCCGGCTCCCTTGGTTAGCGCGCACTGCGCCCGGCCCGCCACAGGAGTCGCTGGTGCGCGATGAGACAAGGACATCCCTTCCGGCCAGACCCCCCCTAACCCGGACGACGCTAGATGTTCCTGTAGCAAAGGCTGTAAAACAGATTGGTAGAACTACAGTGAAGACTGATGGAGCTGACATGGATGTACCTGTAGTAAGTGGACCTAATGTCAGACTGATGGAGCTGACATGGATGTACCTGTAGTAAGTGGACCTAATGTCAGACTGATGGAGCTGACATTGATGTACCTGTAGTAAGTGGACCTAATGTCAGACTGATGGAGCTGACATGGATGTACCTGTAGTAAGTGGACCTACTGCCAGACTGATGGAGCTGACATGGAGGTACCTGTAGTAAGTGGACCTACTGTCAGACTGATGGAGCTGACATGGATGTACCTGTAGTAAGTGGACCTAATGTCAGACTGATGGAGCTGACATTGATGTACCTGTAGTAAGTGGACCTAATGTCAGACTGATGGAGCTGACATGGATGTACCTGTAGTAAGTGGACCTACTGCCAGACTGATGGAGCTGACATGGAGGTACCTGTAGTAAGTGGACCTACTGTCAGACTGATGGAGCTGACATGGATGTACCTGTAGTAAGTGGACCTACTGATGAAGCTGACATGGATGTACCTGTAGTAAGTGGACCTACTGTCAGACTGATGGAGCTGACATGGATGTACCTGTAGTAAGTGGACCTGCTGTCAGACTGATGGAGCTGACATGGATGTACCTGTAGTAAGTGGACCTACTGTCAGACTGATGGAGCTGACATGGATGTTCCTGTAGTAAGTGGACCTACTGATGGAGCTGACATGGATGTACCTGTAGTAAGTGGACCTACTGTCAGACTGATGGAGCAGACATGGATGTACCTGTAGTAAGTGGACCTACTGTCAGACTGATGGAGCTGACATGGATGTACCTGTAGTAAGTGGACCTACTGTCAGACTGATGGAGCTGACATGGATGTTCCTGTAGTAAGTGGACCTACTGATGGAGCTGACATGGATGTACCTGTAGTAAGTGGACCTACTGTCAGACTGATGGAGCAGACATGGATGTACATGTAGTAAGTGGACCTACTGTCAGACTGATGGAGCTGACATGGAGGTACCTGTAGTAAGTGGACCTACTGTCAGACTGATGGAGCTGACATGGAGGTACCTGTAGTAAGTGGACCTGCTGTCAGACTGATGGAGCTGACATGGATGTTCCTGTAGTAAGTGGACCTACTGTCGGGTCTTGTGTTTCTGATGGTCCTGGTTTGGTTTGGAGGTCTGTTCAGAAATATTGTGCTCATAAATGTGTGGTGTCAAAGGACACTTTGATAATGAATAAAGTTGACTTCATAGTTTTTATCAATACAACTCGGGTTGTGGAAAGCAGAAATGACAGGTTGAAGGTTATAATATATTGGTGGTAACAAATGGTTGTTGACATGCTGAACAATCCTAAAGCTGGAGTGTTATAGATAAAGCTTAATAGGGTTGGGGGGAGGGTAGAAGTTAAGGATTTATTTGGTTTTGAATTGTATTTTCATGGTAGTACAGAATTGGTCAGATCATGATTGATTCCAAGACGGGAGTTGGCGGCACTTTAAACGTTTGTTTGCGGACCGGATTTGGTGGCACTTTAAACGTTTGTTTGCGGACCGGATTTGGTGGCACTTTAAACGTTCCAGCAATACCGGAAATACTACACGAACAAAGAGGAGAACAACATGAGAGTCAATCGTATCGATTGTGCTGTGGACAAACGTTTTTAAGGATACACTTCGCGGTGAGTTGATGCCAATTCCGAAGCTAGTTAGCTAGATTAATTGATCAAACTACCTTGTATTTTATGACGTTTTTGGAACAGATTCCTGTTGGAACGTTCCACAAATAGAGCGCTAGACTAGTAACCGGAAGGTTGCTATATCGAATCAACGACCTGACAAGGTAAAAATCTGTCGTTTTGCCCCTGGACAAGGAAGTTAACACACTGTTCCTAGGCTGTCGTTGTAAATAAGAAGGTGTTCTTAACTGACTTGCCTAGTTAAATAAAGGTACAATTTAAAAATATATATTCATATTGGTAGGAAATACTAGAATCTTTCTACTTGTCTCTCAATATCTCATCATCATGAAGTTATATTAGGAACTGAAGCACACACACAGTAGATTGCAGTGTTTGCAGAGAATATCTACTATATATGATCTACTATATTTTCTTTGCTCAAATTGACTTTAGACATGGCCCATAATCCTCCTAGAACCCAAGGTAAGAGTGAAGGAGATGGTCCTACAGATATAGGATCTTAATTTGATCGCTCTTTTGTTGCAAATCATTTTACTACACAGCAGGAAATGCAAACTTGTAATGTATTGGAGTTTTAAAGCTCTCTGAAGTTTGTAATTTCCACTTGATTTGCCCTAATGAAAAATGTATCAACCCCTAAAAAAGTGTCAGTTAATTATAATACACAATGTGCTACCCAGGGGCGCAGCGGTCTAAGGCACTGCATCTCAGTGCTAGAGGCGTCACTACAGTCCCTGGTTCGATTCCAGGCTGTATCACATCCGGACGTAATTGGAGTCCAATAGGGCTGCGCACAATTGGCCCAGCGTGGTCCAGGTTTTGCCGGGGTAGGCCGTCATTGTAAATAGGAATTTGTTCTTAACTGACTTGCCTAGTTAAATAAAAAATGGTTCACATTTCCTGTTGCTGCAGGATTATTTTCCTGCTGAAGCAAACATGGCTCAAATTAAGATCCTACATCTGTATTTAATACAAAGACCACTTTAAACCAATAACTAACATTTGATAATTACACTATTGTTGTGCAGATTCTCCTCTCCTGGAACCCAATGATCCCATTGTTGGACAGGCCTTCACCTTGCCATCATCGACTAATAGGACAATGGAAGAAGAGAGCCAGGACTGTGTCAGAGTGTCTGACAGCTCAGCTGAGCCCATGGAGGAGTTAAGCATCACAGAATGTAGAGTAGTGGACCAGAGCCTGTGTACTACTGATCCTCCCATGGTAAGACCCTCACTGATAAGACAGACAGAATGTAGAGTAGTGGACCAGAGCCTGTGTACTACTGACCCTCCCATGGTAAGACCTTCACTGATAAGACAGCCAGAATGTAGAGTAGTGGACCAGAGCCTGTGTACTACTGATCCTCCCATGGTAAGACCCTCACTGATAAGACAGACAGAATGTAGAGTAGTGGACCAGAGCCTGTGTACTACTGATCCTCCCATGGTAAGACCTTCACTGATAAGACAGACAGAATGTAGAGTAGTGGACCAGAGCCTGTGTACTACTGATCCTCCCATGGTAAGACCTTCACTGATAAGACAGACAGAATGTAGAGTAGTGGACCAGAGCCTGTGTACTACTGATCCTCCCATGGTAAGACCCTCACTGATAAGACAGACAGAATGTAGAGTAGTGGACCAGAGCCTGTGTACTACTGATCCTCCCATGGTAAGACCTTCACTGATAAGACAGACAGAATGTAGAGTAGTGGACCAGAGCCTGTGTACTACTGATCCTCCCATGGTAAGACCCTCACTGATAAGACAGACAGAATGTAGAGTAGTGGACCAGAGCCTGTGTACTACTGATCCTCCCATGGTAAGACCCTCACTGATAAGACAGACAGAATGTAGAGTAGTGGACCAGAGCCTGTGTACTACTGATCCTCCCATGGTAAGACCTTCACTGATAAGACAGACAGAATGTAGAGTAGTGGACCAGAGCCTGTGTACTACTGATCCTCCCATGGTAAGACCTTCACTGATAAGACAGACAGAATGTAGAGTAGTGGACCAGAGCCTGTGTACTACTGATCCTCCCATGGTAAGACCCTCACTGATAAGACAGACAGAATGTAGAGTAGTGGACCAGAGCCTGTGTACTACTGATCCTCCCATGGTAAGACCCTCACTGATAAGACAGACAGAATGTAGAGTAGTGGACCAGAGCCTGTGTACTACTGATCCTCCCATGGTAAGACCTTCACTGATAAGACAGACAGAATGTAGAGTAGTGGACCAGAGCCTGTGTACTACTGATCCTCCCATGGTAAGACCTTCACTGATAAGACAGACAGAATGTAGAGTAGTGGACCAGAGCCTGTGTACTACTGATCCTCCCATGGTAAGACCCTCACTGATAAGACAGACAGAATGTAGAGTAGTGGACCAGAGCCTGTGTACTACTGATCCTCCCATGGTAAGACCCTCACTGATAAGACAGACAGAATGTAGAGTAGTGGACCAGAGCCTGTGTACTACTGATCCTCCCATGGTAAGACATTCACTGATAAGACAGACAGAATGTAGAGTAGTGGACCAGAGCCTGTGTACTACTGATCCTCCCATGGTAAGACATTCACTGATAAGACAGACAGAATGTAGAGTAGTGGACCAGAGCCTGTGTACTACTGATCCTCCCATGGTAAGACATTCACTGATAAGACAGACAGAATGTAGAGTAGTGGACCAGAGCCTGTGTACTACTGATCCTCCCATGGTAAGACCTTCACTGATAAGACAGACAGAATGTAGAGTAGTGGACCAGAGCCGGTGTACTACTGATCCTCCCATGGTAAGACCTTCACTGGAAAGAAATACAAGTTGAATATGTTTCTATTACATTTCTCTTCATAATCTTTCAAATCTATTGTTTTTCAATTTTAGAGGTCTCTTGAAAACTTTGAACCAGAAATCTACGATCACGAGGGCAAGGGAGCATACAGGTAACTCAGTATTATTTTACTTGTTTTCTCATGAATAGTTTGTAAGGACAGTACCTCATTTTTCAAATCATATTCAGGGAATGTAATTAAATTGTAATTCTTCACCATTGTTTCCTCTAGGTTCCAGTGCCCCAGTGCAGGTCTGTTCCAGTGCAGTATACCAGGCCTGGTGTTTAGGATGGAGGGAGAGGGAGAGGTGCTCTATAGGACAGTCCACTGGGACATGAGGCTTCTATCCCAGAGAGGCAAGAGACCTGCAGGACCCCTGTTCAACATCGACTGCCCTCAGAAGTCGGTCTGTCAACTACACCTCCCACACTGTCAGATTCATTCTGGTGAGTATTTTCATGAATGAAAGATGTTCAACTGCCCTGAACAAGATTGTAAATGAATTTGTTCATTGCCTCATTTGTCATTGCTATTGTAGTATATCAGAGAAAGCTCAATGTTCTCTTTTGGGCGATTCTCAATTGGACCAAAGTCTGCCTAAAAAGAATAGTAATAATTACTAATGATGATGATAATAATAGAATGCTGATTGCCTCCTGCAGAAGAGGATGCTCAGGTCTATCCTCCCGCGGAAGAGTTACGAAATCAGCCCTTTGAAACAGCTGTTTTCTCATAAGAGAAAAAAATGCATACCTTTAAAAACAATATGTTACTTCTCCATTCATCTATGAAACATCTAGCACAACTAACTACATGTAATTTGGGATTCCACCCCTGTAAATGTCATTTGCCTGATGACTCGCTAGTGGAGAAGGAGTCTCATTACATACAAGCACATTTGTTTACACATTCCTTCTTCAATTACCTTTGACCTTTTTCAAAAGGAGGTGAGAGTATGAGAGAAATTGAGGAAATCCAATTGAGTTTCTGTTTCTTTCCTAGATGGTGGATGTGACTTCCTGTCTGTTGCCCATGTGACTGATGACAACGTGGAGTTTCTCCCTCCCCATGAGACAACAGACACACATGTCATAATAAACATCACTGGATCCTCTGCTTATGGTGATGTCACGGATGATGATGCTCCCATCTCCCCTATCCAGGGGCTTGTGTTGTTATTCTACCAACCGTTTCTCTCTGAACAGAGGTCCATCCTGAATGTGTTGTTGCTTCCCAGAAATGTTGTGATCAGGGAGGTAAGCATAACTAAGATTTCAAATCCCACTTCTGTCTGTCTGGAATTCCATCAGGCTGGCAGTGTCACACAACATAGAAAAATAACATTCTCTCTGTGCCACAATAATGCATGTTCATATACTTGTTGACACCAAACCAGAAACAAATAATAATACTTCTGACAAAGGGCTTGAGTTTGCACAACGTGTGTATTTGATTGAAGCATTTCTGTCCATTGTTGATTCTCAAGGTGCAAGAGGAGAGGAAGAGAAGGAATGGAGACAAAGAAACCTTCGTTGAAACAAATCCTCACTGCAATCTAACCCCGAAGAGAGCATACATCCTCTCCACAGATATTACAGATGGATATAAGATCACCCCAACAGTAATTACTATCTAGACGTCATAAAGAGATTACAACTTTAGATATTTCTTTAACTCTGACTTCCGTATCTTCACACTTCATGTAAGATCGTAGATACTGACTCTGGCTTTTTGTGTTCCAGACAGCAGAATTTATGGATTTCCAGGCCTATGAAAACTACTTCCCCACATTTCAGTTGTTCTTGCTGACTGTTGTTAAAGAATTGGATCTTTTTCTGAAAGAAAATGGCAGCACTGAACATGAATGGGAGAGACGTGTCTGGCTTCCAGGTAACAGACATTTAGAGCTGAACTCAGATGAACTCTGACATGTGGTGTAGGTGGAAGTAGCATTAGGAATAGAAGTACAACTACAGGTGCTGCTGTTATTGAATGATGATGAAATGTTCTCATCAGGTCTTCTATGATTATGATGATATGTTCTCATCAGGTCTTCTATGATGATGATGATGATATGTTCTCATCAGGTCTTCTATGATTATGATGATGATATGTTCTCATCAGGTCTTCTATGATTATGATGATGATATGTTCTCATCAGGTCTTCTATGATGATGATATGTTCTCATCAGGTCTTCTATGATTATGATGATGATATGTTCTCATCAGGTCTTCTATGATGATGATGATGATATGTTCTCATCAAGTCTTCTATGATGATGATATGTTCTCTTCTAGTTCTATTAGTCTCATCCCTGATGGCCAGCTCATCACAAACAATGATAATAAGAGGAAATCCCATTTGAATAAAACAAAATGTATTCTAATGGTTCTGTGTTGTAAAATGTATTACACCTGCAGCTCCTGTCCTCGTCCAACCCCACGGACCTGTGGCACCAGTACCAGCAGCTTCTGTCCAGGCCCAGGCTCATGGCCCTGCAGTTCCTATCCAGCTTCAGGCAGTTCCAGCTCCGCATCAGCCTGCACCTCAGCCAGCAGGCCCCGCCCAGGTCCAGCCTCATGGGCCTGCAGCTCCTACTGCTGTTGTCCATCCATCTGTCCGTGAAGATTAACTAGACTTGAGATAATCAAATCAGTGGCTTCCAAATAAACATTTAATGAAAAGTATCTTAAAGGAGCAATCTGTGATTTAGTAGAGCTGGGAATTTCCATGGACCTCACAATACAATACTTAGGTGCCGATACGATATGTATTGCGACAAAAATATAAATGCAACATGGAAAGTGTTGGTAACATGTTTCATGAGCTGAAACAAAAGAACCCCACACAACATAGAAGCTTATTTCTCAAATTTTGTGAACAAATTTGTTTACGTCCCTGTTAGTGAGCATTTCTTGTTTGACAAGATAATCCATCCATGTGACAGGTGTGGCTTATCAAGAAGCTGATTAAACAGCACGCTCATTACACAGGTGCACCTTGTGCTGGGGACAAAATGCTACTCTAAAATGTGCAGTTTTGACACACATTACAGATGTCAAGTTTTGTGGGTGCGTGCAATTGGCCTGCTGACCGCAGGAATGTCCACCAGAGCTGTTGCCAGAGAATTTTATGATTGTTTCTCGACCATAAGCGAACTCCTACGTCGTTTTAGAGAATTTGGCAGTACATCCAACCGGCCTCACAATCGCTGACGAAGTGTAACCACGCCAGCCCAGGGCCTCCACATCCGGTTTTATCGTCTATGACCAGCCACCTGGACAGCTGAGGAAACGGATGAGCATTTTTGTCTGTAATCAAGCCTTTTTGTGGGGAAAAACTCATTCTGATTGGCTGGGCATGGCTCCCCAGTGTGTGGGCCTTGCTCCCAAGTGGGTAGGCCTATGCCCACCCATGGCTGCGCCCCTGCCCAATAGTGAAATCCATAAATTAGAGCCTAAATAATTCATATCAATTGACTGATTTCCTAATATGATATCAGATATTTTATACACCAGGTTTGTGCTCAATAAAGAATTTGGGAATTGACTCCCATTCAACTCATAAGATTAAATTTCAATTGGCTACACCACAGGATGTAGAAACTGAATGAGTGACAGGAAGTATAATTTTTTTGTAATTTTATTTATTCAATATTTGAAACATACAATATACTTGCAGTAAAGCCCTGCAATAACTACAGTCCAACAGAATCCCATTCAGAGCCACACACAGAAGCATCCAGGGTCAATGCCCTGCTCAAGGGCATGTTGACCGATCTACCACCAGGCCAAAAAAATGTGGAAGTATAATTTAATTCAGTGCAATTCAAAGACATTTCACTCAGTCACAGAACATGAGAGTTTAATTGAATCTTACAGGTCACACTTCCAGATACCAAAGAAAATATAACTTTTCTCTGGAAACAATGTTCATATACTCTATTAACCTTTGTGCTTAGAATATACCATTATATTTCCTCCAACCATTTCATTTGTTTGTGCATTAAACTAATGCATTGTGGGAAATGTAGTATTTTCCCCATATTGAACATTTAAGTGATTAATGAAATATAATAGCTACAGGTTTTGTTTTCCTTGTTTTCATTCATTTTAAGAGTTTGTCCTGAAAATCAATTGTTTCATCAATATTTTATATGCATGTACTGTGGGGAGAACAAGTATTTGATACACTGCCGATTTTGCAGGTTTTCAGGATTTCTTCTTCTCCAGGTCTCTGACCAGGAAGCGGTCTGCTTCTCTCAGGACTTGGTAGAACACTTCCTGGGCTTCATCCCCTTTCCTTACCACCATGTCCAGCAGGGCTTGGTTCTGTAGGGTCTTGGTGGATTTACTGACCACCTCCTCCCTCTCCTCAGCATTCAGAACCTTGTGATCCTCCAGATGCAAGAGAATGGGCTGCAAGAGTCCCAGGCGAGTTTCTAGAGCAATCCTGTGTTTTGTAATGAAGTCTCGTCCTGGGAAAGTAGGGGGTTTGGCAGGAGTGGCTGCAGGGAGAGGGGCTGGGACAGAGAGGAGAAAAAGGGTCTATAACCTCGAGTGTATATATTACGAACGTTAAAAGTATGATCAATTTATATCAGAAAAATATATATATCAGAAAAATAGTATCATTCAGTTGTATTGCTCGTACAATATACACATGGTTAATAATCTCAGTCATTAATTATGCTACTCTTCCCAGCGGTAGGCCTATCTCTCCTTTGGAGTTAGGAGTTTACATTACACTGATTAGTGCTTTACAAAACGTGGAGTGTTTTATGTGAACTGTTACCTTGATATCTGTAGAAACCCTTCCATGGATATTCACAACTCACAAATAGACTGGACAGTAGGTCTAATGTGGACCAGGCTATATTCTTCTTCAATGTCAGTTCAGCTTTTTGAACTTTGGCAGGTAAGAATACCGCAAATGTTGTGGTGTAGTTTTCGTAGTCTTTATCATTATCAAACTTTTTGGTCTGGATCAAAAAATGGACAAACAAGACAGTGTCAGTTTATGGAATTATACAACATTTGGCGTTGAACAACATTAACTTCCTCCTGAAGTGTTTGATTCAATCAGTTCCAGCACTGACCCAGGCTCACCGACACCTGCAGGTCATTGGTTTTATTTAGGTGATACGTCGGAGGTGGAACTGCATTGGAGTTCAAATCACTGAGCGGCTGCTCTTGTCATTGTCACAAAACCACACCTGCATCAGCCTGATCAAGGTGTAGATTACAACACGTTCCACTGTTCCAATTTATAACAAGGCTGCATGTGATTACTACTAATGTCACTCAGTGCATCTAATGGTTTTACACCTCTGACATCGCCTAAATAAAAACAATGAAGCTGCAATGCAGTAGTCGGTTATCAGGTGTTAATGCAGATCTGATTGAATCAAGTCCTTTTTCCTGTTATTCAGTGGATGTTAAACTATTAACCATCACTACCTCAGGTATCACCTTATGATACCCATCAGTGGAGAGGCTGTAAATCTGATCAGGGGTCAGTTCACAGTCAGAGGTTGTTTCAATGAAGGTTTCTCTCATGCCGTTCCTCCTCGCCCTCTCCTCTTTCACCTAGAGTAGAGTAGTAGATTATCTTGTTGAGATCTAAATATCTTCACAATAACAATAACTAGGATTCAGAATTCATTTCAAATCACCGATAGGACAATAAGTAAAATGTCCGTTATGGCATTACAGTTGTCACCTTCATTAGGACAACGTTCCGAGGCAGCAACAACACATGCAGTACAGACTCCAGGTCAGGGTCATCTGATGGTTGGTAGAACAACAACACCTGGGCTTTGATAGGGAAGACAGGAGCATCCTTATCCTTGATGAGGCCATAAGCACAGAATCCACTGATGTTTATTATGACATGTGTGTCTGTTGTCTCATGAGGAGGGATAAACTCAATGTTGTCATCAGTCACATGAGCTACAGACAGGAAGTCACATCCACCACCTGGGAAAGAAAAAGAAAACAGCATTGTTGGTTAGAAAGTAACAATAGATAACACTACAATCACTGTTCTTATTAACTGTGTAGTTACCAGGGCAGATCTCACAGTGTGGGAAGTGTAGTTACCAGGGCAGATCTCACAGTGGGGGAGGTGTAGTTGACTGACAGACCCCTTAAGGCATGTAAACTTGAACAGGGGTCCTGCAGGTCTCTTGCCATTCTGGGCTAGAAGCCTCATGTCCCAGTGGACTGTCCTATAGAGCACCTCTCCCTCCATCCTAAACACCAGGCCTGTTATACTGCACTGGAACAGACCTGCCCTGGGGCACTCTAACCTGTAGTGTATGACAAATGTATGACATAAATTGCATTTCAAATAGGAAAAGCACATCTGAGTTTGCTTGTTGTAGGTGTGTGGGAATAATTCAATGATATCTTAAAAGCAAAATAAATACCTGCCAGTTTCACGTTGTTTAATTAGATCTTAAATAAGGGATTCTGGCAAGAGCAGTGTGTGGGTTCTTCTTTTATAATGACAAATGGCATGAACTGTTCTATATGACTTCAAATTCTTAAAGTGAAATAAGTTACATTTAAATGTATCTATTATCCTTTCATAAAATGAAAACTATAACTGTAAAAACAAGTAAGAGAAGACCAAGTTACCGGTATGTTCCATTGTCCTCCTGATCATTGTTCTCTGGAAACCACTAAAATGTAAAAACAATATACACTGAACAAATATCTGTTATTATAAACTGGGTGGTTTGAGCCCTGAATGCTGATTGGCTGACAGCCGTGGTATGACAACACATTTATGTTTACTGTTCTAATTACATTGGTAACCAGTTTATAATAGCAACAAGGCACCTCTGATGTCTGTGGTATATGGCCAATATACCACGGCTAAGGGCTGTATGCAGGCTGTTTACTCCGCATTGCATCGTGTCTAAGAACAGCCCTTAGCCATGGTATATTGGCCATATACCACACCCCTTCGGGCCTTATTCATTAAATATTCAACTGGTCGGTCGGTGTCGATCTGTCTGTCTGTCTTTACAGCGAAGGTCTTACCAGAGGAGGGTCAGTAGTACACTATAATAGTACACTATTCTACATTCTGTGATGTTTAACTTCTCCATGGCATTAGGTAAACCTTATAAACTCTGTGATGTTTAACTTCTACATGGCATTAGGTAATCCTTATAAACTCTGTGATGTTGAACTTCTCCATGGCATTAGGTCAGCCTTATAAACTCTGATGTTTAACTTCTACATGACATTAGGTAAACCTTATAAACTCTGTGATGTTTAACTTCTACATGGCATTAGGTAAACCTTATAAACTCTGATGTTTAACTTCTACATGGCATTAGGTAAACCTTATAAACTCTGTGATGTTTAACTTCTACATGACATTAGGTCAGCCTTATAAACTCTCTGATGTTTAACTTCTACATGACATTAGGTAAACCTTATAAACTCTGATGTTTAACTTCTACATGGCATTAGGTAAACCTTATAAACTCTGTGATGTTTAACTTCTACATGACATTAGGTCAGCCTTATAAACTCTCTGATGTTTAACTTCTACATGGCATTAGGTAAACCTTATAAACTCTGATGTTTAACTTCTACATGACATTAGGTAAACCTTATAAACTCTGATGTTTAACTTCTCCATGGCATTAGGTCAGCCTTATAAACTCTGTGATGTTTAACTTCTACATGGCATTAGGTAAACCTTATAAACTCTGATGTTTAACTTCTACATGGCATTAGGTAAGCCTTATAAACTCTGATGTTTAACTTCTACATGACATTAGGTCAGCCTTATAAACTCTGATGTTTAACTTCTACATGACATTAGGTAAACCTTATAAACTCTGATGTTTAACTTCTCCATGGCATTAAGCTGTCAGTACTCTGACTTGTTCCTCACTCCAATTGAACCCTTGCTAGATGAAAGCCAACTAGAAGAGGATTTCATTTGGTGACTCTCTTTCTGTTGGTCAATGTTCGTCAGCCTGTCTCCATGTCTTTTAGCAGGTATTGTTGTTGTGAACCCAAACATCCCCTCTCCTCCTCACCTCTCTCTTTTTCTTCTCTGACAGATCATCCCAGTTCATCTTCTTCAGGATCTCCGGTGTGATCTCCACAGCTTCCTCAGGGCCGGCGGTTTCTCATTGTGTGAAGGAAAGATGCACTCACACAATGTACCTATAAACAACTAATTGAACTTTTAAAGAACAGATTCATGTTGTTTTACCTGTGTGATCACTCTGTAACTTCTCAGTGAGATCATGCTCATTCATCCACCTCAGGATCCTCAGTGTGATCTTCACAGCTCTCTCAGGGCCGTAACTCTTCATCATCAGATCCACTGTGACCTGTCTGTCAGTGTTCCTCAGCTGGCTCTTTGGGATGGGAGGAAAGCCAAGCAGCTTGCCACTAGTCAGGTAGTTTTGAAATGTCTTCAGCTCGTTTATGTTCCGTTCCTCCAGAGAGTTCAGCAGCCAAGCTGGAACAGAGAGAGAGATGTTCTACATGTCAGATATATTTAATGCATTGTTTAGCCTCGCCTCCAGGCTTCTTTTTCTCATATCAGTATTGTATGTATTGTCAATAAGTTTGTCCCCTACAAACGTTACTGTTACTAACGGACTCTTCTGTTGATTGGTTTGAATATAGGCAGCTCAAGAAGAGCTGTACAGCCATGATTTGTAAGAACCAACGCTGGAGAAGAGCACCAGGTACGGGGAGTTGAACATTTAATAAGGAACAGACATCAAACAGGACAGAGACACCCTCAGAACCCGGTATGCAACGACAAAACAAACATTATTCCTGAAGCGGGGAACAGATCTTGGGAACAGACAGATATAGGGGAGGAAATGGCACAGGTGATTGAGTCCAGGTGAGTCCAATAATCGCTGATGCGCGTGATGGGGGGAGCAGGTGTGCGTAATGATGGTGGCAGGAGTGCGTAATGCTGGGGAGCCTGGTGCCTTCGAGGGCCAGAGAGGGGGAGCGGGAGCAGGCGTGACATGATTAGACAGTGCAATCTGTTTTTTTCTTGTAATATCTTACCTACGTCTACTTAGCCATTGTACTGTTGATTTTATATATTATATGTAATGAATGATTGCCTTCTGTTTAATCTCAATGAGATCACCTGGATACAATCAATAAATAAAAGAGGGGTCTGCTGAATGTTATTATGAAGTCAGTTGAATGTTCTTTATGGTTAGACCTACACTGAACTGTGATGGTGATGTATAGATTGATGTACATTCTGGTTATGTTACCTCCATTGTGATCTCTCTCTAACTTCTCTGCTAGGTCTACTCGATTCATCAACTTCAAGATCATTAGTGTGTTCCTCACAGCTCCCTCATGTTCGTATCTCTTCACCATCTGATCCACTGTGTCCTGTCTGTCAGTGTTCTCCAGCTGACTCTCTGGGATGAGAGGAAAGCCTAACATCCAGCCACTAGTCAGGTGAGACTGAAATGTCTTCAGCTGTTCTTCAGTGAGCTCCTCCAGAGTGGTCAGTAGCAGAACATCCAACATGGAGGTTCTCTAAAATAACAAAGGTGATATGATGTAAGAGAATAGAAATACTGATTTAAAGAACATGAACATAGCCACATACACAACGTGGTACAGGAATATATTCACAGCTTTTTTGGTGTGTTGCAGCCTGACCCCCACCACTCAGTGTACATGAGAGATTCATTAATTATCTAGGCTGTATGTGTGTACTGTATCATTTCATACTGTAGAACTGACTATGACAGTGAGTACAGGTGATGTAACATATGAGAGTAGAACTGACTATAACAGTGAGTACAGGTGTTTTAACATGTGAGGGTAGAACTGACTATGACAGTGAGTACAGGTGATGTAACATATGAGGGTAGAACTGTAGAACTGACTATGACAGTGAGTACAGGTGATGTAACATATGAGGGTAGAACTGTAGAACTGACTATGACAGTGAGTACAGGTGTTTAACATATGAGGGTAGAACTGTAGAACTGACTATAACAGTGAGTACAGGTGATGTAACATATGAGGGTAGAACTGACTATAACAGTGAGTACAGGTGTTTTAACATATGAGGGTAGAACTGTAGAACTGACTATGACAGTGAGTACAGGTGTTTTAACATATGAGGGTAGAACTGACTATGACAGTGAGTACAGGTGATGTAACATATGAGGGTAGAACTGACTATAACAGTGAGTACAGGTGTTTTAACATATGAGGGTAGAACTGTAGAACTGACTATGACAGTGAGTACAGGTGTTTTAACATATGAGGGTAGAACTGACTATGACAGTGAGTACATGTGATGTAACATATGAGGGTAGAACTGTAGAACTGACTATGACAGTGAGCACAGGTGTTTTAACATATGAGGGTAGAACTGACTATGACAGTGAGTACAGGTGATATAACATATGAGGGTAGAACTGTAGAACTGACTATGACAGTGAGTACAGGTGTTTTAACATATGAGGGTAGAACTGACTATGACAGTGAGAACAGGTGATGTAACATATGAGGGTAGAACTGTAGAACTGACTATGACAGTGAGTACAGGTGTTTTAACATATGAGGGTAGAACTGACTATGACAGTGAGTACATGTGATGTAACATATGAGGGTAGAACTGTAGAACTGACTATGACAGTGAGTACAGGTGATGTAACATATGAGGGTAGAACTGTAGAACTGACTATGACAGTGAGTACAGGTGTTTAACATATGAGGGTAGAACTGACTATGACAGTGAGTACAGGTGATGTAACATTTGAGGGTAGAACTGTAGAACTGACTATGACAGTGAGTACAGGTGTTTTAACATATGAGGGTAGAACTGACTATAACAGTGAGTACAGGTGTTTAACATATGAGGGTAGAAGTGATCCTACACTTCTCTAACCTTCCTCTTACCTGTGAGCTGAGCTGTCCTGAGCTACCAGATATTGATGACAACAACTGCTTAGACGAACCAGAGGGAAGGAAGGAAGAGAATCTGGAGAGAAAGGGTTGTATTGAGCCGTAGGACCTGGGTGGGGGAAAGCACTGGAATGAGGCAGTGGGAATACCTGAGAAAGTGGGGAAATAGAGGAGAAGACAGGAGGGGGGACAGAGAGTCAGTTAGGGTTCTTGTTTACAATCCTACTTCTCTGATCTCTAACTTCTCTGCCAGATTATTCTGGTTCATCTTCCAGATTAGGAAGCTCAGGAAGAGATATACAGTCATGATTAGAAAGTCTCATCTGTTTGTGAAATCTTCACTACTGTATTGGTGACTGTATGTATGGAATGTAATGAATGTTGGATTGTTGTTTAATCATAATGGGGTCACCTGGATACATCATGAATAAACATTATAAAAGAGGAGCTGCTGAATGTTATTATGAAGTCAGTTGAATGTTCTTTCTGGTTAGACCTACACTGAACTGTGATGGTGATGTATAGAATGATGTACATTGTTGTTATATTACCTCTAGTGTGATCTCTCTCTAACTTCACTGCTAGGTCTACTCGATTCATCAACCTCAGGATCATTAGTGTGTTCCTCACAGCTCTCTCAGGGCCATATCTCTTCACCATCTGATCCACTGTCTCCTGTCTGTCAGTGTTCTCCAGCTGACTCTCTGGGATGGGAGGAAAGCCAGGCAGCTGGTCACTAGTCAGGTGAGACTGAAATGTCTTCAGCTGTTCTTCAGTGAGCTCCTCCAGACTGGTCAGCAGCAGAGCTGGAACATCCAACATGAAGGGTCTCTAAAATAACAAAGATGATAAGATATAAGAGAATAGAAATACTGACTACTGATATAAAGAACATAGCCACACACACAACGTGGTACAGGAATATATTCACAGCTTTTTTGGTGTGTGTTGCAGCCTGACCCCCACCACTCAGTGTACATGAGAGATTCATTAATTATATAGGCTGTATGTACTGTATCATTTCATACTGTAGAACTGACTATGACAGTGAGTACAGGTGATGTAACATATGAGAGTAGAACTGACTATGACAGTGAGTACAGGTGATGTAACATATGAGGGTAGAACTGACTATAACAGTGAGTACAGGTGTTTTAACATTTGAGGGTAGAACTGTAGAACTGACTATGACAGTGAGTACAGGTGTTTTAACATATGAGGGTAGAACTGACTATGACAGTGAGTACATGTGATGTAACATATGAGGGTAGAACTGTAGAACTGACTATGACAGTGAGCACAGGTGTTTTAACATATGAGGGTAGAACTGACTATGACAGTGAGTACAGGTGATATAACATATGAGGGTAGAACTGTAGAACTGACTATGACAGTGAGTACAGGTGTTTTAACATATGAGGGTAGAACTGACTATGACAGTGAGAACAGGTGATGTAACATATGAGGGTAGAACTGTAGAACTGACTATGACAGTGAGTACAGGTGTTTTAACATATGAGGGTAGAACTGACTATGACAGTGAGTACATGTGATGTAACATATGAGGGTAGAACTGTAGAACTGACTATGACAGTGAGTACAGGTGATGTAACATATGAGGGTAGAACTGTAGAACTGACTATGACAGTGAGTACAGGTGTTTAACATATGAGGGTAGAACTGACTATGACAGTGAGTACAGGTGATGTAACATTTGAGGGTAGAACTGTAGAACTGACTATGACAGTGAGTACAGGTGTTTTAACATATGAGGGTAGAACTGACTATAACAGTGAGTACAGGTGTTTAACATATGAGGGTAGAAGTGATCCTACACTTCTCTAACCTTCCTCTTACCTGTGAGCTGAGCTGTCCTGAGCTACCAGATATTGATGACAACAACTGCTTAGACGAACCAGAGGGAAGGAAGGAAGAGAATCTGGAGAGAAAGGGTTGTATTGAGCCGTAGGACCTGGGTGGGGGAAAGCACTGGAATGAGGCAGTGGGAATACCTGAGAAAGTGGGGAAATAGAGGAGAAGACAGGAGGGGGGACAGAGAGTCAGTTAGGGTTCTTGTTTACAATCCTACTTCTCTGATCTCTAACTTCTCTGCCAGATTATTCTGGTTCATCTTCCAGATTAGGAAGCTCAGGAAGAGATATACAGTCATGATTAGAAAGTCTCATCTGTTTGTGAAATCTTCACTACTGTATTGGTGACTGTATGTATGGAATGTAATGAATGTTGGATTGTTGTTTAATCATAATGGGGTCACCTGGATACATCATGAATAAACATTATAAAAGAGGAGCTGCTGAATGTTATTATGAAGTCAGTTGAATGTTCTTTCTGGTTAGACCTACACTGAACTGTGATGGTGATGTATAGAATGATGTACATTGTTGTTATATTACCTCTAGTGTGATCTCTCTCTAACTTCACTGCTAGGTCTACTCGATTCATCAACCTCAGGATCATTAGTGTGTTCCTCACAGCTCTCTCAGGGCCATATCTCTTCACCATCTGATCCACTGTCTCCTGTCTGTCAGTGTTCTCCAGCTGACTCTCTGGGATGGGAGGAAAGCCAGGCAGCTGGTCACTAGTCAGGTGAGACTGAAATGTCTTCAGCTGTTCTTCAGTGAGCTCCTCCAGACTGGTCAGCAGCAGAGCTGGAACATCCAACATGAAGGGTCTCTAAAATAACAAAGATGATAAGATATAAGAGAATAGAAATACTGACTACTGATATAAAGAACATAGCCACACACACAACGTGGTACAGGAATATATTCACAGCTTTTTTGGTGTGTGTTGCAGCCTGACCCCCACCACTCAGTGTACATGAGAGATTCATTAATTATATAGGCTGTATGTACTGTATCATTTCATACTGTAGAACTGACTATGACAGTGAGTACAGGTGATGTAACATATGAGAGTAGAACTGACTATGACAGTGAGTACAGGTGATGTAACATATGAGGGTAGAACTGACTATGACAGTGAGTATAGGTGATGTAACATATGAGGGTAGAACTGTAGAACTGACTATGACAGTGAGTATAGGTGATGTAACATATGAGGGTAGAACTGTAGAACTGACTATGACAGTGAGTACAGGTGATGTAACATATGAGGGTAGAACTGTAGAACTGACTATGACAGTGAGTACAGGTGATGTAACATATGAGGGTAGAACTGTAGAACTGACTATGACAGTGAGTATAGGTGATGTAACATATGAGGGTAGAACTGTAGAACTGACTATGACAGTGAGTACAGGTGATGTAACATATGAGGGTAGAACTGTAGAACTGACTATGACAGTGAGTACAGGTGATGTAACATATGAGGGTAGAACTGTAGAACTGACTATGACAGTGAGTACAGGTGATGTAACATATGAGGGTAGAACTGACTATGACAGTGAGTACAGGTGTTTTAACATATGAGGGTAGAACTGTAGAACTGACTATGACAGTGAGTACAGGTGTTTTAACATATGAGGGTAGAACTGACTATGACAGTGAGTACAGGTGTTTTAACATATGACGGTAGAACTGTAGAACTGACTATAACAGTGAGTACAGGTGTTTAACATATGAGGGTAGAAGTGGTCCTACACTTCTCTAACCGTCCTCTTACCTGTGAGCTGAGCTGTCCTGAGCTACCAGCTGAAGTTAATGACAACTTCTGAGACAAGCCAAGGAGGGGGCGGGAGGAGGGAAAGGGGTGTATTGAGCCATAGAAGGGACTGGGTTGGGAAAAGGACTTGTATAAGGTAGTGGAAATACCTGAGAAAGAGGGAGAAACTGGGGAAATAGAGGGGAAGACAGGAGGGGGGATTGAGAGTCAGTTAGGGTCCTTGTCTACAATCCTACTTCTCTGATCTCTAACTTCTCTGCCAGATCATTCTGGTTCATCTTCCAGATTAGGAAGCTCAGGAAGAGATATACAGTCATGATTAGAAAGTCTCATCTGTTTGTGAAATCTTCACTACTGTATTGGTGACTGTATGTATGGAATGTAATGAATGTTGGATTGTTGTTTAATCATAATGGGGTCACCTGGATACATCATGAATAAACATTATAAAAGAGGGACCTGCTGAATGTTATTATGAAGTCAGTTGAATGTTCTTTCTGGTTAGACCTACACTGAACTGTGATGGTGATGTATAGATTGATGTACATTGTTGTTATATTACCTCTAGTGTAATCTCTCTGTAACTTCTCTGCCAGATCATTCAGATTCATCCTCCTTCTCAGGATCCTCAGTGTGATCCTCACAGCTCCCTCAGGGCCATATCTCTTCACCATCTGATCCACTGTGTCCTGTCTGTCAGAGTTCTTCAGCTGACTCTCTGGGATGGGAGGAAAGACTAACATCCAGCCCCTAGTCAGGTGAGACTGAAATGTCTTCAGCTGTTCTTCAGTGAGCTCCTTCAGAGTGGTCAGCAGCAGAACATGCAACATGAAGGGTCTCTAAAATAACAAAGATGATATGATATAAGGACGAGAACATAAAAACTGACTAGTGATATCAAATAAAGATCATTAATATATTAATATTTTTAGACTAGAATATTTATACAGGTCTCTCAATATCTCATATGATCATGAAATACATTACATTAGGAACTTTAACACAAACACACACACTGCAGTGTCTTCAGAGAATACTGTGATCTACTGTATGTGGTTTGCTCACATTGACTTTAGACATGGCCACTAGTCTTACCTTTCCCACATCCAGCACCTCCAGGTTCCCCTTCAGACTAGAGATCTCAGTCTCCAGACTACGACACGTCTCTCCAGACGGGGTCAACCTGGACACAGGAAACAGTCACTTCACTGTTCTGTTCCCCTACACCACCACCACATGCTGTGGTCACTACACTGTTCTGTTCCCCTACACCACCACCACATGCTGTGGTCACTACACTGTTCTGTTCCCCTACACCACCACCACATGCTGTGGTCACTACACTGTTCTGTTCCCCTACACCACCACATGCTGTGGTCACTACACTGTTCTGTTCCCCTACACCACCACCACATGCTGTGGTCACTACACTGTTCTGTTCCCCTACACCACCACCACATGCTGTGGTCACTACACTGTTCTGTTCCCCTACACCACCACCACATGCTGTGGTCACTACACTGTTCTGTTCCCTATACCACCACCACCACATGCTGTGGTCACTACACTGTTCTGTTCCCCTACACCACCACCACATGCTGTGGTCACTACACTGTTCTGTTCCCCTACACCACCACCACATGCTGTGGTCACTACACTGTTCTGTTCCCTACACCACCACATGCTGTGGTCACTACACTGTTCTGTTCCCCTACACCACCACCACATGCTGTGGTCACTACACTGTTCTGTTCCCTACACCACCACATGCTGTGGTCACTACACTGTTCTGTTCCCCTACACCACCACCACATGCTGTGGTCACTACACTGTTCTGTTCCCTACACCACCACCACATGCTGTGGTCACTACACTGTTCTGTTCCCCTACACCACCACTACATGCTGTGGTCACTACACTGTTCTGTTCCCTACACCACCACCACATGCTGTGGTCACTACACTGTTCTGTTCCCCTACACCACCACCACATGCTGTGGTCACTACACTGTTCTGTTCCCCTACACCACCACCACATGCTGTGGTCACTACACTGTTCTGTTCCCTACACCACCACCACATGCTGTGGTCACTACACTGTTCTGTTCCCCTACACCACCACCACATGCTGTGGTCACTACACTGTTCTGTTCCCTACACCACCACCACATGCTGTGGTCACTACACTGCTCTGTTCCCTACACCACCACATGCTGTGGTCACTACACTGTTCTGTTCCCTACACCACCACCACATGCTGTGGTCACTTCACTGTTCTGTTCCCCTACACCACCACCACATGCTGTGGTCACTACACTGTTCTGTTCCCTACACCACCACTACATGCTGTGGTCACTACACTGTTCTGTTCCCTACACCACCACTACATGCTGTGGTCACTACACTGTTCTGTTCCCCCTACACCACCACATGCTGTGGTCACCTCACTGTTCTGTTCCTCTACACCACCACCACATGCTGTGGTCACTACACTGTTCTGTTCCCCTACACCACCACCACATGCTGTGGTCACTACACTGTTCTGTTCCCCTACACCACCACATGCTGTGGTCACTACACTGTTCTGTTCTCCTACACCACCACATGCTGTGGTCACTACACTGTTCTGTTCCCTACACCACCACCACATGCTGTGGTCACTACACTGTTCTGTTCCCCTACACCACCACCACATGCTGTGGTCACCACACTGTTCTGTTCTCCTACACCACCACATGCTGTGGTCACTACACTGTTCTGTTCCCCTACACCACCATCACATGCTGTGGTCACTACACTGTTCTGTTCCCCTACACCACCACATGCTGTGGTCACTACACTGTTCTGTTCCCCTACACCACCACCACATGCTGTGGTCACTACACTGTCTGTTCCCCTACACCACCACCACATGCTGTGGTCACTACACTGTTCTGTTCCCTACACCACCACCACATGCTGTGGTCACTACACTGGTTCTGTTCCCCTACACCACCACCACATGCTGTGGTCACTACACTGTTCTGTTCCCCTACACCACCACCACATGCTGTGGTCACTACACTGTTCTGTTCCCCTACACCACCACCACATGCTGTGGTCACTACACTGTTCTGTTCCCCTACACCACCACACCTGCTGTGGTCACTACACTGTTCTGTTCCCCTACACCACCACCACATGCTGTGTCACTACACTGTTCTGTTCCTCTACACCACCACCACATGCTGTGGTCACTACACTGTTCTGTTCCCCTACACCACCACCACATGCTGTGGTCACTACACTGTTCTGTTCCCCTACACCACCACATGCTGTGGTCACTACACTGTTCTGTTCCCTACACCACCACAATGCTGTGGTCACTACACTGTTCTGTTCCCTACACCACCACCACATGCTGTGGTCACTACACTGTTCTGTTCCCCTACACCACCACCACATGCTGTGGTCACTACACTGTTCTGTTCCCCTACACCACCACACATGCTGTGGTCACTACACTGTTCTGTTCCCTACACCACCACCACATGCTGTGTCACTCACCTACACCACCACATGCTGTGGTCACTACACTGTTCTGTTCCCCTACACCACCACACATGCTGTGGTCACTACACTGTTCTGTTCCCCTACACCACCACCACATGCTGTGGTCACTACACTGTTCTGTTCCCCTACACCACCACCACATGCCTGTGGTCACTACACTGTTCTGTTCCCCTACACCACCACCACATGCTGTGGTCACTACACTGTTCTGTTCCCCTACACCACCACCACATGCTGTGGTCACTACACTGTTCTGTTCCCCTACACCACCACCACATGCTGTGGTCACTACACTGTTCTGTTCCCCTACACCACCACCACATGCTGTGTCACTACACTGTTCTGTTCCCCTACACCACCACCACATGCTGTGGTCACTACACTGTTTCTGTTCCCCTACACCACCACAATGCTGTGGTCACTACACTGTTCTGTTCCCCTACACCACCACCACATGCTGTGGTCACTACACTGTTCTGTTCCCTACACCACCACCACATGCTGTGGTCACTACACTGTTCTGTTCCCCTACACCACACCACATGCTGTGGTCACTACACTGTTCTGTTCCCCTACACCACCACATGCTGTGGTCACTACACTGTTCTGTTCCCCTACACCACCATCAATGCTGTGGTCACTACACTGCTGTGGTCACTACACTGTTCTGTTCCCCTACACCACCACCACATGCTGTGGTCACTAATGTTCTGTTCCCCTACACCACCACCACATGCTGTGGTCACTACACTGTTCTGTTCCCTACACCACCACATGCTGTGGTCACTACACTGTTCTGTTCCCCTACACCACCACCATGCTGTGGTCACTACACTGTTCTGTTCCCCTACAACCACCACCACCACATGCTGTGTCACTACACTGTTCTGTTCCCCTACACCACCAACCACATGCTGTGGTCACTACACTGTTCTGTTCCCCTACACCACCACATGCTGTGGTCACTACACTGTTCTGTTCCCCTACACCACCATCACATGCTGTGGTCACTACACTGTTCTGTTCCCCTACACCACCACCACATACTGTGGTCACTACACTGTTCTGTTCCCCTACACCACCACCACATGCTGTGGTCACTACACTGTTCTGTTCCCCTACACCACCACCACATGCTGTGGTCAC
>NC_052345.1:346861-359688 GCF_016432855.1 Salvelinus namaycush | reverse complement strand
CCTGTCTCCACTATGCTACTGTCAACTTCCCTAGAGATCCAGCCTGTCTCCACTACGCTACTGTCAACTTCCCCTGAGATCCAGCCTGACTCCACTGTGCTACTGTCAACTTCCCAGAGATCCAGCCTGTCTCCACTATACTACTGTCAACTTCCCCAGAGATCCAGCCTGTCTCCACTATGCTACTGTCAACTTCCCCAGAGATCCAGCCTGTCTCCACTATGCTACTGTCAACATCCCCAGAGATACAGCCTGTCTCCTGTATACTACTGTCAACATCCCCAGAGATCCAGCCTGTCTCCACTATACTACTGTCAACTTCCCTAGAGATCCAGCATGTCTCCACTATACTACTGTCAACATCCCCAGAGATCCAGCCTGACTCCACTATACTGCTGTCAACTTCCCTAGAGATCCAGCCTGTCTCCACTATGCTACTGTCAACTTCTCCAGAGATCCATGCTGTCTCCACTATACTACTGTCAACTTCCCTAGAGATCCAGCCTGTCTCCACTATGCTACTGTCAACTTCTCCAGAGATCCACCCTGTCTCCAGTATGCTACTGTCAACTTCCCTAGAGATCAAGCCTGTCTCCACTATGCTACTGTCAACTTCTCCAGAGATCCAGCCTGTCTCCAGTATGCTACTGTCAACTTCCCCCAGAGATCCAGCCTGTCTCCACTATACTACTGTCAACTTCACCAGAGATCCAGCCTGTCTCCACTATGCTACTGTCAACTTCCCCTGAGATCCAACCTGTCTCCACTATGCTACTGTCAACTTCCCCAGAGATCCAGCCTGTCTCCACTATGCTACTGTCAACTTCCCTAGAGATCCAGCCTGTCTCCACTACGCTACTGTCAACTTCCACTGAGATCCAGCCTGACTCCACTATGCTACTGTCAACTTCCCCAGAGATCCAGCCTGTCTCCACTATGCTACTGTCAACTTCCCCAGAGATCCAGCCTGTCTCCACTATACTACTGTCAACTTCCCTAGAGATCCAGCCTGTCTCCACTATACTACTGTCAACTTCCCCAGAGATCCAGGCTGTCTCCACTATACTACTGTCAACATCCCCAGAGATACAGCCTGTCTCCTGTATACTACTGTCAACATCCCCAGAGATCCAGCCTGTCTCCACTATGCTACTGTCAACTTCCCCAGAGATACAGCCTGTCTCCAGTATGCTACTGTCAACTTCCCTAGAGATTTAGCCTGTCTCCACTATACTACTGTCAACTTCCCCAGAGATCCAGCCTGTCTCCACTATTCTACTGTCAACTTCCCCAGAGATCCAGCCTGTCTCCACTATGCTACTGTCAACTTCCCCTGAGATCCAGCCTGTCTCCACTATACTACAGTCAACATCCCCAGAGATACAGCCTGTCTCCAGTATACTACTGTCAACATCCCCAGAGATCCAGCCTGTCTCCACTATGCTACTGTCAACTTCCCCTGAGATCCAGCCTGTCTCCACTATGATACTGTCAACTTCCCCAGAGATCCAGCCTGTCTCCACTATGCTACTGTCAACTTCCCTAGAGATCCAGCCTGTCTCCACTACGCTACTGTCAACTTCCCCTGAGATCCAGCCTGACTCCACTGTGCTACTGTCAACTTCCCCAGAGATCCAGCCTGTCTCCACTATACTACTGTCAACTTCCCCAGAGATCCAGCCTGTCTCCACTATACTACTGTCAACTTCCCCAGAGATCCAGGCTGTCTCCACTATACTACTGTCAACATCCCCAGAGATACAGCCTGTCTCCTGTATACTACTGTCAACATCCCCAGAGATCCAGCCTGTCTCCACTATACTACTGTCAACTTCCCTAGAGATCCAGCATGTCTCCACTATACTACTGTCAACATCCCCAGAGATCCAGCCTGACTCCACTATACTACTGTCAACTTCCCTAGAGATCCAGCCTGTCTCCACTATGCTACTGTCAACTTCTCCAGAGATCCAGCCTGTCTCCACTATACTACTGTCAACTTCCCTAGAGATCCAGCCTGTCTCCACTATGCTACTGTCAACTTCTCCAGAGATCCAGCCTGTCTCCAGTATGCTACTGTCAACTTCCCTAGAGATCAAGCCTGTCTCCACTATGCTACTGTCAACTTCTCCAGAGATCCAGCCTGTCTCCAGTATGCTACTGTCAACTTCCCCCAGAGATCCAGCCTGTCTCCACTATACTACTGTCAACTTCACCAGAGATCCAGCCTGTCTCCACTATGCTACTGTCAACTTCCCCTGAGATCCAACCTGTCTCCACTATGCTACTGTCAACTTCCCCAGAGATCCAGCCTGTCTCCACTATGCTACTGTCAACTTCCCTAGAGATCCAGCCTGTCTCCACTACGCTACTGTCAACTTCCACTGAGATCCAGCCTGACTCCACTATGCTACTGTCAACTTCCCCAGAGATCCAGCCTGTCTCCACTATGCTACTGTCAACTTCCCCAGAGATCCAGCCTGTCTCCACTATACTACTGTCAACTTCCCTAGAGATCCAGCCTGTCTCCACTATACTACTGTCAACTTCCCCAGAGATCCAGGCTGTCTCCACTATACTACTGTCAACATCCCCAGAGATACAGCCTGTCTCCTGTATACTACTGTCAACATCCCCAGAGATCCAGCCTGTCTCCACTATACTACTGTCAACTTCCCCAGAGATACAGCCTGTCTCCAGTATACTACTGTCAACATCCCCAGAGATCCAGCCTGTCTCCACTATACTACTGTCAACTTCCCTAGAGATCCAGCATGTCTCCACTATACTACTGTCAACATCCCCAGAGATCCAGCCTGACTCCACTATACTACTGTCAACATCCCTAGAGATCCAGCCTGTCTCCACTATGCTACTGTCAACTTCTCCAGAGATCCAGCCTGTCTCCAGTATGCTACTGTCAACTTCCCTAGAGATCAAGCCTGTCTCCACTATGCTACTGTCAACTTCCCCAGAGATACAGCCTGTCTCCAGTATACTACTGTCAACATCCCCAGAGATTTAGCCTGTCTCCACTATACTACTGTCAACTTCCCTAGAGATCCAGCCTGTCTCCACTATACTACTGTCAACATCCCCAGAGATCCAGCCTGACTCCACTATACTACTGTCAACTTCCCTAGAGATCCAGCCTGTCTCCACTATGCTACTGTCAACTTCTCCAGAGATCCAGCCTGTCTCCAGTATGCTACTGTCAACTTCCCTAGAGATCAAGCCTGTCTCCACTATGCTACTGTCAACTTCTCCAGAGATCCAGCCTGTCTCCAGTATGCTACTGTCAACTTCCCTAGAGATCCAGCCTGTCTCCACTATACTACTGTCAAGTTCACCAGAGATCCAGCCTGTCTCCACTATGCTACTGTCAACTTCCCCTGAGATCCAACCTGTCTCCACTATGCTACTGTCAACTTCCCCAGAGATCCAGCCTGTCTCCAGTATGCTACTGTCAACTTCCCCAGAGATCCAGCCTGTCTCCACTATACTACTGTCAACTTCCCCAGAGATCCAGCCTGTCTCCACTATGCTACTGTCAACTTCCCTAGAGATCCAGCCTGTCTCCACTACGCTACTGTCAACTTCCACTGAGATCCAGCCTGACTCCACTATGCTACTGTCAACTTCCCCAGAGATCCAGCCTGTCTCCACTATGCTACTGTCAACTTCCCCAGAGATCCAGCCTGTCTCCACTATACTACTGTCAACTTGCCTAGAGATCCAGCCTGTCTCCACTATACTACTGTCAACTTGCCTAGAGATCCAGCCTGTCTCCACTATACTACTGTCAACTTCCCCAGAGATCCAGCCTGTCTCCACTATACTACTGTCAACATCCCCAGAGATACAGCCTGTCTCCTGTATACTACTGTCAACATCCCCAGAGATCCAGCCTGTCTCCACTATACTACTGTCAACTTCCCCAGAGATCCAGCCTGTCTCCACTATGCTACTGTCAACTTCCCCAGAGATCCAGCCTGTCTCCAGTATGCTACTGTCAACTTCCCCAGAGATCCAGCCTGTCTCCACTATTCTACTGTCAACTTCCCCAGAGATCCAGCCTGTCTCCACTATGCTACTGTCAACTTCCCTAGAGATCCAGCTTGTCTCCACTACGCTACTGTCAACTTCCCCTGAGATCCAGCCTGTCTCCACTATGCTACTGTCAACTTCCCCAGAGATCCAGCCTGTCTCCACTATGCTACTGTCAACTTCCCCAGAGATCCAGCCTGTCTCCACTATACTACTGTCAACTTCCCTAGAGATCCAGCCTGTCTCCACTATACTACTGTCAACTTCCCCAGAGATCCAGCCTGTCTCCACTATACTACTGTCAACATCCCCAGAGATACAGCCTGTCTCCACTATACTACTGTCAACATCCCCAGAGATCCAGCCTGTCTCCACTATACTACTGTCAACTTCCCCAGATATCCAGCCTGTCTCCACTATGCTACTGTCAACTTCCCCAGAGATCCAGCCTGTCTCCAGTATGCTACTGTCAACTTCCCTAGAGATCCAGCCTGTCTCCACTATGCTACTGTCAACCTCTCTATTCCCTAGAGATCCAGCTTGTCTCCACTATGCTACTGTCAACTTTACCAGAGATCCAGCCTGTCTCCACTATGCTACGTCAACTTCCCCAGAGATCCAGCCTGTCTCCAGTATGCTACTGTCAACATCCCCAGAGATACAGCCTGTCTCCAGTATACTACTGTCAACATCCCCAGAGATCCAGCCTGTCTCCACTATACTACTGTCAACTTCCCTAGAGATCCAGCATGTCTCCACTATACTACTGTCAACATCCCCAGAGATCCAGCCTGACTCCACTATACTACTGTCAACTTCCCTAGAGATCCAGCCTGTCTCCACTATGCTACTGTCAACTTCTCCAGAGATCCAGCCTGTCTCCAGTATGCTACTGTCAACTTCCCTAGAGATCCAGCCTGTCTCCACTACGCTACTGTCAACTTCCCCTGAGATCCAGCCTGTCTCCACTATGCTACTGTCAACTTCCCCAGAGATCCAGCCTGTCTCCACTATGCTACTGTCAACTTCCCCAGAGATCCAGCCTGTCTCCACTATACTACTGTCAACTTCCCCAGAGATCCAGCCTGTCTCCACTATACTACTGTCAACTTCCCCAGAGATCCAGCCTGTCTCCACTATGCTACTGTCAACTTCCCCTGAGATCCAGCCTGTCTCCACTATGCTACTGTCAACTTCCCCAGAGATCCAGCCTGTCTCCACTATGCTACTGTCAACTTCCCCTGAGATCCAGCCTGTCTCCACTATGATACTGTCAACTTCCCCAGAGATCCAGCCTGTCTCCACTATGCTACTGTCAACTTCACCAGAGATCCAGCCTGTCTCCACTATGATACTGTCAACATCCCCAGAGATCCAGCCTGTCTCCACTATGCTACTGTCAACTTCCCCAGAGATCCAGCCTGTCTCCACTATGCTACTGTCAACTTCCCCTGAGATCCAGCCTGTCTCCACTATGCTACTGTCAACTTCCCCAGAGATCCAGCCTGTCTCCACTATACTACTGTCAACTTCCCCAGAGATCCAGCCTGTCTCCACTATGCTACTGTCAACTTCCCCTGAGATCCAGCCTGTCTCCACTATGATACTGTCAACTTCCCCAGAGATCCAGCCTGTCTCCACTATGCTACTGTCAACTTCACCAGAGATCCAGCCTGTCTCCACTATGCTACTGTCAACTTCCCCTGAGATCCAACCTGTCTCCACTATGCTACTGTCAACTTCCCCAGAGATCCAGCCTGTCTCCAGTATGCTACTGTCAACTTCCCCAGAGATCCAGCCTGTCTCCACTATGCTACTGTCAACTTCCCCAGAGATCCAGCCTGTCTCCACTATGCTACTGTCAACTTCCCCAGAGATCCATCCTGACTCCACTATGCTACTGTCAACTTCTCCAGACATCCAGCCTGTCTCCACTATACTACTGTCAACTTCCCCAGAGATCCAGCCTGTCTCCACTATGCTACTGTCAACTTCCCCAGAGATCCAGCCTGTCTCCAGTATGCTACTGTCAACTTCCCCCAGAGATCCAGCCTGTCTCCACTATACTACTGTCAACTTCCCCAGAGATCCAGCCTGTCTCCACTATGCTACAGTTTTTTACTCCACTTGACTGTCGTGACTTGACTTTCATTAATCTGATGAATGTTTTTGCTTAAATCCACTAACTATGTTTAATTGTTACCCAATTAAATTAATCATGAAACAATTAACTCATTAAGATTTGGGGCACCACGGAATAAGTTGTTTAATGAGTTATCATCTCCCAAAAACTCTAGAAGCTATATATAGAAGCTATATAAGATATATATCAATAACAGTCACTTTAATTATTACCTCATATCAGTCTCATTCTGAACAGTCACTTATTATTTATTACCTCATATCAGTCTCATTCTGAACAGTCACTTATTAATTATTACCTCATATCAGTCTCATTCTGAACAGTCACTTATTAATTATTACCTGATATCAGTCTCATTCTGAACAGTCACTTATTAATCATTACCTCATATCAGTCTCATTCTGAACAGTCACTTATTAATTATTACCTCATATCAGTCTCATTCTGAACAGTCACTTATTAATCATTACCTCATATCAATTCTCATTCTGAACAGTCACTTATTAATTATTACCTCATATCAGTCTCATTCTGAACAGTCACTTATTAATCATTACCTCATATCAATTCTCATTCTGAACAGTCGTAACCTTCTTGGATCTGCAAGAACCCCAACCTTGATCATTATTCAGTACTATACAATTTACTAACAATTACTAACTAACTAAATAATAACAGAACACACACATACTTGCATGAGACAAAAGTCCCTAGTGGACTAACAAGATATGACGGCTTGAAATGGACACTTATCATGGTCACATTCCATAACTATTCTCCCATTAATTGCATACTTTGCACACGAACCACCGCCCATTCGGTATAAGAAATAATGAATGTATTTACGTGTTGAATGCTGTTCTTTGTTTATCTCGGTCGGAAATAAGCCTTTTCGGAAAGTTGTTGACCTTCCAGCTGTTTGGCTCTGATTGCCCGAAAGGGGTTTCCCTTTCCCGTCTTCTACTGTTGTTCACCTTGGAAGATAACCAGCCATGTCAACAGTGATGAGAGTTGGTGATGAGCATAGCAAGATAGTCCTTTATATTCGTTTTTCTCGATATCTGACTTAAGACAGCTAAGCAGCTGTACCAGTGATTGTCTGAGGTGAGCTTCTCGCCTCTTCCTCCTTGTGTTGGCACTCAGGATTCGGACCAAGATGGACATGAGCTGCAGCTCTTCGTCTCTCTGGTCTAAAGGAAGGTGAGTTTATCTTCTTCACCTCGTGTTGAGGTTAAGTTCTAACCGTTTCCATGGTCTCACGTCTTTCTGGTCTAAAGATTGATTTTTCAGGGTTCAGCTCCTGACCACTTTACACGCATGCAGCAACACAGAAATGTTCTGGTCTGATATGTTAATTCTTAGCCAATCCTTTATACACTCTGGTAAAAATGGGGTGTTACCCTCATGCTGAAACGCTGGGCAATGTATCAACAAAACTATGTACTCGTTAGAAAATTTGAATCAAATTCTTAACAAAAATATTATCTTCATTTTACAGTGTCTATTGGATGGAAACTTGACATATACATTCTACATTCGGATGTTAGAAATACTGTTCCAAAGTTAGAGTTTTGGGCAAAAGTCTCTCTAGACAAAAGACATTCCAATCCCAATACTAAAGGGTAGAGAGACAAAGTTTCCCCCTCCAGAGATTTACAGCAGGGTGTGAAGGTGACGAATCAACAGCTCCCCCTCTCCTCTCTGTTAGAGAGAGAGAGGCCTGGTTACTGTCACCCCCCATCAGTCTGATACTCACAGGACAGTCATGACAACTGGGAAATGAGACTATGTGTATTTATCAATAAAGCACCAATATATTTATGTATTTGATACGCCCCATTCTAACCATTACTATAAGTAGTCCTCCCCTCACCAGCCTCCACTGGTGCTGTCAGTAAACTCAGTACCTGTCACTCTGTACCTGTCTCATCAGCATGTACCACTGTCATTAGAAGCACAGAGCTGAGATTGAGGGATATATGGAGGGAGTGAGAGATGGAGGGAGAGAGAGATGGAGGGAGAGAGAGCTGGAGGGAGAGAGAGATGGAGGGAGAGAGAGCTGGAGGGAGAGAGAGCTGGAGGGAGAGAGAGATGGAGGGAGAGAGAGCTGGAGGGAGAGAGAGATGGAGGGAGAGAGAGCTGGAGGGAGAGAGAGATGGAGGGAGACTGCCCTCCAGTGGCAGAATAACTCTGTTTCGCTCCTGTGTTTGAATGTGTTTCTGTGCTATGATCCATAGAGGACTCTCTCTCTCTCTCTCCCTCTCTCTCTCTCTCTCTACTGTGTGATGTAGGAACATAGATGTGATTGGTTAAGGAGGAAGAGGGAGGGGCTGTCAGAAATAACATGTGGTAGGAGGGTTTGAACTAGTAGAGAGAGAGAGAGATGCAGAAATAGGGAAGCACATAATTGTACCAGCGCAAAGAGTGAGTTAGAGAGAGGGAGGGGCAGAGAGAGAGAGTACATTAAGTACATTAAGTTTGTATTTAAGTTCCTATAAGTAGAGAGAGAACAGAGAGAGTTGTAGACTTGGACACACAGCATTATATCAGGACCTATAGACACCTGGACCAACCTGGAGAGAACACAACATTATATCAGGACCTATAGACACCTGGACCAACCTGGAGAGAACACAACATTATATCAGGACCTATAGACACCTGGACCAACCTGGAGAGAACACAGCATTATATCAGGACCTATAGACACCTGGACCAACCTGGAGAGAACTCAACATTATATCAGGACCTATAGACACCTGGACCAACCTGGAGAGAACACAACATTATATCAGGACCTATAAACAACTGGACCAACCTGGAGAGAACACAGCATTATATCAGGACCTATAGACACCTGGACCAACCTGGAACACAACAAGATGAGGATCCTGCTGATAGTCATCATCCTCTCCTTCATGACAGGTAATAAGCTTGTTATAACTCTCTATAACAATGTAATAACATCCAGTTAGTCTTCTAATAAAGGCTGCTACTACAGATCAGGACACACTACTGTGTGTGTGTGTGTGTGTGTGTGTGTGTGTGTGTGTGTGTGTGTGTGTGTGTGTGTGTGTGTGTGTGTGTGTGTGTGTGTGTGTGTGTGTGTGTGTGTGTGTGTGTGTGTGTGTGTGTGTGTGTGTGTGTGTGTGTGTGTCACGGTTTACCAGAATTGGACCCAGAAGCAGACCAGGACAAGGTGAGTAAAAAGATGGTGAGTATTTATTAATCAATGAGAACGTGGAGGTAGATAGTTCCGGGTGGAGGAGCGGACAGCGGAGGTGGGTTGATGGGAGTGGATAGGCAGATCCAATGGATAACAACACACTGGCGACGAGCAGACAGGGATGGGGTATGGGTTCCGGGTGAATGGCTGTAAACAAAACAAACGGCGGTAAGTTAAAGTCAAGCAAGACGTACAAAACAATAAAACAAAACAAAACAAACTCTATAAACTGGAGGCTGGTTCGTGGGCACAACATACTGTTCTTGGCTAACGATCCGGCAGGGAATGGATGTCAGGTCAGAGCTTTTGAAGGGGAGAGGTGATGATCAGGACAGGTGTGCAGATTACTGATGGGATACAGGTGCGGGTGAACATCAATCTCCCAACAAGCTAATTCGCCCGGCAACCAGACAGGGTGCGTTCCAGGACACCGGAAACACACTCCAGGACAGAAACACAGGCAAACACAGACTCAGGAAGCGGGATTCGTGACAGTGTGTGTGTGTGTGTGTGTGTGTGTGTGTGTGTGTGTGTGTGTGTGTGTGTGTGTGTGAGTGTGTGTGTGTGTGTGTGTGTGTGTGTGTGTGTGTGTGTGTGTGTGTGTGTGTGTGTGTGTGTGTGTGTGTGTGTGTAACGTGAGGATAGTGTAGGAGTCCTAACTGTAAGTAGTATTACAAAACACTAAACCAAAAGGTATTTTCTCTTGTCTGATTGACAGGTTGTTTGAGCTCCTTCAAAGTGACAGGATACTCTGGAGGAACTGTCATCATCGACTGTGATTATTACACAGAATACGGAAGTAATGACAAATATTTCTGCGTGGGGCAGTATAGTTGGAGTTGTGAGGATCAAATCAGAACTGGATTGAAGAACACCTGGTTCCACAGTGGTAGATTCTCTCTGTATGACGTCACTGGAAGAAACTACTTCAAGGTGATCATCAGACAACTGACCAGACAAGATGAAGGGACCTACTGGTGTGGAGTGGACAAACCTAATATACCTGACAGTTATACCGAGGTAGAGCTGGATATGAAGAAGGGTGAGAGACTTTTACTTTAACTTTATAAAATTCATTTAGCTACATATGTTATCACATGATCAGTATCACTAGTCAATGATGTCAGTCTATAGTACTAGACTAAGGTTGTGATGTGTGTTCCTATTGACAGATGACTGCTGTGAGAAGTCAGTCTATAGTACTAGACTAAGGTTGTGATGTGTGTTCCTATTGACAGATGACTGCTGTGAGAAGTCAGTCTATAGTACTAGACTAAGGTTGTGATGTGTGTTCCTATTGACAGATGACTGCTGTGAGAAGTCAGTCTATAGTACTAGACTAAGGTTGTGATGTGTGTTCCTATTGACAGATGACTGCTGTGAGAAGTCAGTCTATAGTACTAGACTAAGGTTGTGATGTGTGTTCCTATTGACAGGTGACTGCTGTGAGAAGTCAGTCTATAGTATTAGACTAAGGTTGTGATGTGTGTTCCTATTGACAGATGACTGCTGTGAGAAGTCAGTCTATAGTACTAGACTAAGGTTGTGATGTGTGTTCCTATTGACAGATGACTGCTGTGAGAAGTCAGTCTATAGTATTAGACTAAGGTTGTGATGTGTGTTCCTATTGACAGATGACTGCTGTGAGAAGTCAGTCTATAGTATTAGACTAAGGTTGTGATGTGTGTTCCTATTGACAGATGACTGCTGTGAGAAGTCAGTCTATAGTACTAGACTAAGGTTGTGATGTGTGTTCCTATTGACAGATGACTGCTGTGAGAAGTCAGTCTATAGTATTAGACTAAGGTTGTGATGTGTGTTCCTATTGACAGATGACTGCTGTGAGAAGTCAGTCTATAGTACTAGACTAAGGTTGTGATGTGTGTTCCTATTGACAGATGACTGCTGTGAGAAGTCAGTCTATAGTATTAGACTAAGGTTGTGATGTGTGTTCCTATTGACAGAGTACTGCTGTGAGAAGTCAGTTACAGAGACGGCCTATCTGGGAGGAGAAGCTACCATCAGATGCAACTATCCAGAGGACCATGAGGACAGCATCAAGTATTTCTGCAAGGAAAGCAATGACTTCAAGACTTGTGTTTATATGATCGCTTCTCACCAGACAACTGCAGAAGCTGGTCGTTTCTCTGTGTCTGACAACAGAAGAGAAAGATTCTCCACAGTGACCATCAGGGACCTGACTGAAGATGATACTGGGACCTACTGGTGTGGAGTCGTAGCTAGTTACATTTCACTGATTACACAGTTACAACTGCATATTATTGGTAAGTGACCATTTCTACAAGTGTATTATTTGAGGTATTTTCACAGCTAATCACAGCTAATGTATCAAAACAATGTACATGTCATTGACAGACTGGAGGAACGTCCTATTTTTTTAATATATATTTTTTAAATTCACCTTTATTTAACCAGGTAGGCAAGTTGACAACAAGTTCTCATAATATGTTAAGACGACTGAACAGGTTTATGTCATTGACAGATTGGAGGGACGTCAAACCAATCAATGTGACTGGACAGGTGGGGGAGACTGCCAGGCTTACTTGGAAATATCCAGACGACCATAAGAGTAATGAAAAGTTCTTCTGTAAAGGGGACAGTCCTTTAATCTGTGCAGATAATGTAAGAACTATTGTACAAAAGGAAGTTGTGTTTAAAGGCAGGTTTTCCCTGAGGGATAACCCCAGATCATCAGTCTTCACAGTGCACATCAAAGAGCTGAGACCAGAGGATTCTGGGACATACTGGTGTGGATCTGATAGAAGATGGAGACCTGCAGACTACACTAGATTTATCCTCTCTGTGGGTAAGTGGATCAACTCTTTACATCAGTGGTGGCTGGTGGGAGGAGATATCGGAGGAAGTGCTCATTGTAATGGCTGGACTGGAACGGAGGTCCGATACTGTTACATCCATTCCATTCCAGCCATTAAGATGAGCCGATCCTCCTATTTCTCCACCAGCCTCCTCTGCTTTCCATTCTGTACACCTGCAGTAACTATGTAACTGTAGCTATGTTATGTCTGACAATGGCAGTAATATACATAGCTTTCTATTATATCAGTCAATTAGATAACAATAACTAGAGAATATTATGTCTGACAATGTAAATAATATCTAGCAGTCTACTATATCAGTCTATTAGATAACAATAACTAGAGAATATTATGTCTGACAATGTAAATAATATATAGCAGTCTACTATATCAGTCTATAAGGTAACAATAACTACGGTTTGTTATGTCTGACAATGTAAATAATATATAGCAGTCTACTATATCAGTCTATAAGGTAACAATAACTACGGTTTGTTATGTCTGACAATGTAAATAATATATAGCAGTCTACTATATCAGTCTATAAGGTAACATTAACTACGGTTTGTTATGT